>NW_025371677.1:0-6635 GCF_016433145.1 Gracilinanus agilis | reverse complement strand
GACTGATATACTGTGGTAAAATTGAATGTAATGGACCTCTGTACCAGCAGCAATACAATGACCCAGAACAATTCTGAGGGATTTATGGTAAAGAACGCTACCCACATTCAGAGGAAGGACTGCAGGAGAGGAAACATATAAGAAAAACAACTGCTTCACTGTCCCTACACACTAACAACATTGAGGCACCACTTCATACCTAGCAGACTGGCCATTATGGCAGCAAAGGAAAGTGATGAATGTTGGAAGGGTTGTGGAATATTTGAGACAATAATACACTGCTGGTGGAGTTCTGAATTCCTCTAACCATTCTGGAGGTCAATTTTGAATGACAAGCAAATGGCTTTAAAAGAATACCCCCTCTTTAATCTAGCCATATGACTGCTGAGTTATACCCCAAAGGAATGATATGGAGAAATAGCTGTACAAAAATATTTATATCTCTGTTCTTTGTGATGGCAAAAAAATTGGAAAATGAGGGAGTGTCCAATGATTAGGGAATGAAGGAACAAATTATGATATGTGATGATGATGGAATACTATTTTACTGAAAGGAATAAAAAACCAGAGGATTTCTATGTGAACTAGGAATTGATGCAGAGCGAAAGGAGCAGAACCAGGTGAACATTGTACACAGAGACTGATATATTATGACACAGTAGAATGTATTAGACTTCTCTAATAGCAGCAATGCAAAGACCCAGAACAATCCTGAGGAACTCATGGGAAAGAACGCTATCCACATGCAGAGAAAAAACTGTGGTAACAGGAATACAGAAGAAAAACATATGATAAATCACGTGGATCAATGGGCATGTAATGGGGTTTTTGATGTTAAAAGTTCACTCTATTGCAAATATGAATAACATGGAAATAGGTTTTTAACAGTGATACATGTATAACCCAGTGGAATTTCTTGTCAACTCCAAGAGCAGGGAGGGAAGTGGGATGGGACCAATCATGATTAATGTAACCATGGAAAAATTGTCTAAATAAAATTTTAAAATAAATAAATCATTTAATTCCTCTTCTGTCATGCTGTTCCCCTTCTGTTACAGTTTAGTTAACATTGGTCCATTAAACTATAATTTTCAGATATGTTTGCATATAATTGGGCAATATAGCTCCTAACAATTTTTAAAATTGCTTCTTCGTTAGTGAATTCAATCTCTTTGTATTCTTTACTGATAATTTGGTTTTCTTTTTTAATCAAATTAACAAGTGATTTATCAGTTTTATTTTTTCTCTTAGACCTAACTCCTTGTCTTATTTATTAGTTCATTGGTATTTTAACATTATTAATTTTTTCTCTGATTTTCAGTATTTCCAAGTTGGTGTTTAATTAGTATTTGAAAATTAGTGCTTTACTTCTTTTTTAAAGTTGTATGCACAATTCATTGATCTACACTTTCTCTATTTAATTGGTGTCAGTATTTGGAGATATAGTTTCCCCTAAGTACTGCTTTGACTTCAGTGTGATAAATTTTGTGATGTTTTCAATCATTGTCATTCCCTCTAATTAAATAAATAACCATTCTTTATGATTAGTTTTCTTTAAATTTTCTAATGAAAGTTTAATCTTTCTACAATCCTTTATTGCATGTAATTTAGTGTATTAGAGTCTTAAAGGAATGCATTTAATATTACAGTTTTTCTGCATTGCTTTTGCAATGAGACTTTTATGGTTAGTTTTTATGTGGTTGCCATTTAGAAATTGGAATCTGATGGATAGTCTAACAGAAGACATAGGGAAAGAGATCTCTGGTAGAAGGAAAAGCAAGACAAAGGGTTCTTTTGAAAAACTAGAGAGGAAAGAACATTAAAGTTGAGATCAGCAGTGAATATAAAAATATACTATAATGTAATGTAATGTAACATAATGTAATTTAAAATAACATCACATGACAACATCACATATGATCTCTGTGATATATAATATATATGTCTTAAGAAAAAATATCAGATTCCTTTTTAAAGAATGTATAGGAAAATTTTAGACAAAATGGTGCTTGGAAGAATTTAAGTCTAAAAGATCAAATCATGCAAAAGAGACTTTTAGAGAATCTATATAACATAATATATCTTGCTTTTGGGGAAACGACTAATGAAGCTTTGCCATTGTACATGTATCAGTTTCTTCTGAGTGAGTATTGGTAAGAAGGATAAGGGCATAACATTTACTTCCCCACAATTACATAGTAGTTGGCACCAAACTACAATCTTTCATCTGTTGTGAGTAATCAATTTGTGAACTCATTCACTCATTTCAAGGTCTGGTTAACCTGAGGCATTTCAATTATGCATGTTCTGCACTGGATGACATTGAGTACTGGATAAGGGGAGATATTGAGTCAAGAGGACGTTTTAACAACTATTTTTAGTAGTTAACATAAATATATGTATGAACCAAAGGATTGGTATCTTTTAGTCACATTTTAGTGTTTAAGAAAGAGAACAAGAATCTGCCTTCCAAATGGAAGCCAATATCCTTTGGTAGCAACATGGAAAAGCTATATCTCTGGATTCTATCAAAAAGACTAGGGGTTTGGAATATTAGGAATGGACGCCTTCTCAGGTGTCAGAAGGGTTCCATGCCAACTGGTAGGTATGAAGAACATTCTTTCTTTCTTTCTTCTGTCTTGGATGATGCCAACAATAAAAGCGTAAGTGCAAGATAGCTTCCCTGTTTGGATCCCAGAAATACATTCAACTCAGTGCCACACAAAGCCATCCAGTTGGCACCGAAAAGGGCTAGCTTCTGTTTTGAGCCCATTAGTAGAATAAAGGTAGTGTGACAAGTCTCTTGGTCTACTATCTGGAAGAATGATAACTTTTCTGTAATCATTGCCATTGATGCAGGGATTAGGAAAGTTTTCTCCTTGGCTTGGCCCAATATCTTTAGCATAAGTCTGGAACTGACTATCTATGCTTGAAGATCTGATTAAGCTATGAACAGGAGAAATAATATCTTGGTGTATGCAGACTATATTTAATATTTAGCTTCTACCCGTATCTGTGAAAGGCAGATATTTTAAATATTTTTCTCATTTGGTTAATGGTATAATTCCTAATATTAAGGTCCCATATACATTTTAATTTATTTTGGATTAGACTGATCTAAGCCTAATTTTCAATTGTTTTGTTTAATGCATTTTTAATCATAAAATTTCATTCTTAAGTAATATATGTGTTCAGATTTATCAAACATAGGATATGAAGTCTCATTAATGGTGATTCTCCCATGCCTAGTCTTTTCCATTGATTAGTTTCTCTATTTGTTACCCAGTCCTTTATTTTTTGAAAACTACTTCTTTTTTGTCTCTTTTTTTAAACCCTTAACTTCTGTATATTGGCTCATAGGTGGAAGAGTGGTAAGGGTGAGCAATGGGGGTCAAGTGACTTCACACATCTGGGAAGTATCTGAGGCCGGATTTGAACCTTGGCCCTCTCCCATCTCTAGGCCTGGCTCTTAATCCAGTGAGCTGCACAGCTGCCCCTGAAGACTGCTTCTTAAAAGTATTCTTTGACTTCTGAACACATAATTGATATCCTGTACCCTTTTTTTCATCATTTTCCTTGATATTTTAGGCTTATTTCCCATGTGAGTTTTGTTGTTATTTTAATGAGTTCTGTAATGTATCCTTTTGATTGTGTCATTGCTATAGGATTCCATTTGTAAATTAATTCTGGAAATATTTTCATTTTTATGACATTGGCTTGACCCACCATTATCACCAAATAACTTTCCCTTTATTAAAATTTATCTTCATTTTTAAGGGAAACCTTATAAATGAATGCATATAGATATCTTGGGGCCTCTGTCATACTGAACTCCAAATATTTATGTGTCTTTTCATGATTCCGGATTTCATGGTGGCTACCAGCTCTAAATCAGACCCTACTCTATGCCTTACAGATTTTGTTCATGTGACCTCTTTCCCCAAAGAATGTAAGCTCAGTGATGCCAGAGAATTTGTTTCTTCATTGCTTATATTTTAAAACTCAGTCATTTGTCCCTTACTTGGCTTACTTAGATAGAATTTACTAAATGCTCACTCTCTGTCTCTCGCTATTCTCTGACCATGTCTCTCTTCCTCTCTCCCTATCTGTGTGTCCATCTGCCTGTCTATTAACTAATGATACCTATGAAGGTAGAGCCATGTGTTACAAAATCTCCATTTAAGCAGGGGACTCATTTCTCAACAGAAGGCATTGCTTTGTGACTACTCTGACTTCTCCAGCAGAGGACTGAATCACATGCCTCCTATTCTTCAGCATCCATTTTTTTCTGTCTTCATTACATTGTGAGATCCTTGGTGCAGGGAATGTTTTTCTTTTCTTTCTTTCATTTTTTATATTATTATTCCAAACACAAAGCACAGAATCTGGCAGATGGTAGGCACTTAATAAATGTTTGTTGCTGTGACTTACCTTAATGATCTGCACTGTGTCTTAGGCCTCATACCTAATTAGTTTCCAAATCTTGTTACTACTACCACTAAAATATATG
The DNA here is from genome assembly GCF_016433145.1 of Gracilinanus agilis. Classification (NCBI taxonomy): domain Eukaryota; kingdom Metazoa; phylum Chordata; class Mammalia; order Didelphimorphia; family Didelphidae; genus Gracilinanus; species Gracilinanus agilis. The sequence goes on along the minus strand of NW_025371677.1, from coordinate 2,125 downwards.
TCATTTACCTCATTTTCTTACCTTCTCTTCATTCTGGTTTTTCTCTACCTCGTTTCACCTCTTCAGCCTGAAGCTGCACTCTGGCACTTGAATTCATACCTTAGAAGTACCTCCACCTCTGGGGACTCTCCCTCTGATTATATGTCTCTTTCCAGGCCCACTTCAGCCATTTAATATTCGTCTCCAGGTTGTACTCCAGACTTTTTCTACCAGTGCCCCTCAACCCCAACCATACCAAAATGCTTTTCAAATTTTTATGCTGGTTTTCTCCAAAATAACATAAGTACCTAGAGGGCAGGGACAATCTTTCTTTCTTCTGGTATTCATATTCCCAGTGCTATGGAACTGATAACACATTAAATAGCTAATCAATGCTTATTAACTCTGTGAGCCATTTGATCTCACATTCTCTCACCCAGATTTTTACCCAGTGTCTCTTATCTGTGATCCATCTCCCACTCAGTGTTACAGAGTTTCTCATACCTCAGGGCTGCTTGTGTTGATCCTGTTTGATATGGGCATTGCACAGAGATTGCAAGAACACTGAATCCTTTAACCCAGGCAAACTGTAAACAGGTAAATTCCCTGCTCCTTTCTGTCCTTGTCACTCCTAACCCAAGAACATCTGATAGATCCTGTAGGCCCTGAGATTAGTCTTAGTTTGAAACGGATATGGAGATGCACCTCAGGCTACACCTTGATCTCATTAGGTTGCATCTCAGACATCCATCTGTCCTCTGAAGCAGGAGGGTCACCCTCTATGTCTTCAGGCAGACCAAAACCCGCACCCAATGCCTCAGTGGTTACCTCACTAGTCACATCCTCACTGTTGTAAAGAGTATAAAAACCCTGAACTGAAGCATTTGGGGACATTGTTCCATTCACACTGTAACTGGGGGAGACAGCTTTTCCATCCATGCTGACCCGCCCCGCCAAGGAACAGCTCTCCATCTAGCTGTTCCACCTTGTAATCCCACCTTGCTCTTCTCCTGGCCATTCTCAACATTACATTCCAAATTAATACATTCTTCTTTTCACTTTTAAGCTAAGTTTGGAGTCTTGCATTCTTTCTAAAGGTATCCTTCCGAATCCAGGGGTTCACCATGGTACCCCACAACATGAAGTTGTAACCCCTTAACAGAAAGACTGAGAAGGAGGGGAGACAGTAATGGAGAATGAAAGAATGAGGAAGAGGGAAGAGAATCAGAAAGGGATAGGGAGAAAAATGGGAGCATGGAAAGAAAGAATGGAAAGAGAGAGAGAAAAGGGAGACAGAGAAGGGGGAGAGGAACGCAGTGACTTAAAAAGCCAAGAGGAGGGGGATGACAGGAAGAAGTACCGAGAGAGGAAAGGACCGAGAAGGAAGAGGGACAGGGAAAGAGTTGAGAGATGTGGCTAGAGAGAGAGGATGAAGGGATAATAAATGAGGGGGAGAGAGAGAATGAGGGATAGAGAGAGGGAGGGAAGGAGAATGAGGGGGAAAGAGCAAGTTGAGGAAAGAGAAAAGGGGAGGGAGGACATAGAGCAAAGAAGAGGAAACTAGTAAGGGGAAGAGGGTGAGCCCAGGGAGAAAGGGGGANAAAGAAGAGGAATCTAGTAAGGAGAAGAGGGTGAGCCCAGGGAGAAAGGGGGATTGGGAGGGAGGCTGGCGAGAGGGAAAACGTATGTGGAAGTCATTCGAGGTTGCTATCATTGTGGGCACTTGGCAATTGTCAGCAAATTTCCCTTTTTGAGCCCCACTTTCTCCGGAAGGATGCTGAATGTCGGCTCTCTGGGGCCTGCAGCGAGCTCTGGATTGGCTCCTCCCACCTCGCAGTGTCAGGCATTGGAATTGTCCGTTTAGTGGCATGATCATGTGACCTTCGTCCAATCAGAATCTCTGTTTCGCTTTGCTAGGGTAGTGGCTTCAGTTTGATTTATCAGAGGAAAATGGACTCCCTCAGCTCCAACTTTTGAGGTAAATCTTTTTGCCCTTTCCAAAATGACTTTCTATTTTTCACTAACCATCTTTTGTGAGATGATTTTTGAGACCCAACGCCTGTTTTGATTATTTCCTGAGAAATATATACTGGATTTAATTTTTTTTGGTCTTAACACTTTATTGACTTTGCACTTTCTAATTTTC
>NW_025371676.1:0-1890 GCF_016433145.1 Gracilinanus agilis | reverse complement strand
GAAATTATTTTTTCTTTTGTTTTGATAATTTTAAGTATGATTTTTTTTGAGTTGAAGGAATGATGCCTGATATTTTGTATGAAAGGATGGCTAAGAATCCTGAAGCTTAGACTATTCAAATCTGCCATTTGTGATTAAATCTTATGGGACTGTGACTGGTGTTGTTTGAGTCTGTTTCCAGATATACTAACAAGGGAATATTAATAAGCCACTTATCACAGGTGCCAACAGCCCTTATGGGGATGATATAATCAGGGAAAATAAGGAGAGAACTGTCTCAGGGAAAGGTTGAGAGAGGGACTGTTTGGCAAAGACTCAGGTAAGATTTACCCGATTTTCTCCCTCCCTGGTAAAACATCTCTCTTTGAAGGGAATATTCCCCTAGCTCTAACTCTGCCTTGTTATCCCTGTGACTCTTATATGGAATAGACATCACACCAAGGGATCATAATTCTATTCCTCTTTTTCATTTTTTGTGGCAGCTATCTTTAGTTGTGGCATATGGTGAGTAATTGCAATATTGTTTTACCTAACCTGCATGGTTGTAAGATGTAAGCTACTTCCACCAGAAAGTGGATATGCCAAGGACTTGTTATAACATGTATATGTGTGTGTTTCTGCATATATATATGTATGTATGTACATGTATAAACATATAAATACACATATAGAAACATTTTGGGAAAGGTCATTTATATTTTTTGGATGACATTTAATGCATTCTTAAATTATTGAACTATTTTATATGTACATCCCATATCAAGGAAATTAATGAAAAAAATATAATGGAAGGTGGCTTAGCTGGTTTTTTTTTTTTTTTTTTTTTTTTTTTTTTATTCCTGTTGGCTCCTTAGGAGCATAGGGCCGCAACCATCTCACGCCAGCGGACTCTGTTCTGGGCAACTTCCCCCAACTGGGCCCATGTCATTCCAACTGTTTTTGTTTCATTTTCGGCAGGTCTTCGCCAGGTCTGTTTTGGTTTTCTGACTTTCCTCCTCCCTGTAGGGTTCCAGCACAATGCTTGTCTAGCTAAGTTGTCTTCCAGTTTTCGTAGCGTATGTCCTATCCATCTCCACTTACGTTTCTTTATGTCCTGACTAATGGGATACTGGATTGTTCTTTCCCAGAGACTAGCATTGGAGATCTTTTCAGGCCATCTGATGTTCAAGATGTGGCGTAGACATCTGTTAACAAAGACCTGGAGTTTGTTGGTGTTGACTTTTGTCACTCTCCAGCTTTCTGATCCATATAGGAGGACGGCCTTTGCGTTGGTGTTGAAGATTCGGAGCTTAGTGAGGAGGGACAGTGCTTTGGAGATCCAGACAGACTGCAGGATGTTAAATGCCTGTCTGGCTTTGTTGATTCGGTTTCTGATGTTCTCATCTGCTCTGCCGTCCTTGCTGACTCTGCTACCCAAATAGGTGAAGTGGTCCGTCTCCTTGATGTTTTCTCCCTGTAGTTGGATTGGCAGGTCCTGTCTGCTGTTGACTGTGATCACCTGGTCTTCTTCTTGTTGATCTTCAGACCTGTCTTCTCCGCTTCTTCAGAGAGTCCTGCAAGTTTGGCTTGCGCATCCTGCTGCTTGTGAGAAAGGAGACAGATGTCATCTGAGAAGTCAAGGTCCTGGAGCTGCTTGGTGTGAGTCCATTGAATGCCCGTATTGTTGTCCTTGGTAATTCTTCTCATGGTCCAATCTATGACCATCAAGAAGATAAGGGGCAAAAGCATGCAACCTTGTTTCACTCTGGTTTCACTCTTTGTTTCACACAGGCCTGGGGGGCAGGGAGGGGCGGGTCTCCCCTGGGGCTTGTGGCTCCATGCCCTCAGACCCCCTCAGGGCCTCCGCTGCATTGTCTGTCAGGCCAGTGTGGTGGCGGGTGGGGTTTGCCA
>NW_025371675.1:0-1126 GCF_016433145.1 Gracilinanus agilis | reverse complement strand
GGGGGGGGCGGTGTGGAAACAGCGTTAGAGGAGTTTGCAAAGAGCTCCCTCCTCTCGTCTGCTTCGGGTGCTCCCCATAACCATATGAGCTCCATTTCACAGTAATCATAAATTAATTTGGAGCTCAAAACCCCTTGCAGAACCCGGCTGAGGCACCGGGGAGGAGGCTGCAGCGAGCTGTGTGAGGGAAGCGGCCAGGCATCCCAGGTACCAGGCGAGCCCGGAAGCAAGATGTTTGCTGTGTCTCTGAAGTGTCGGCTGGGGGTGGTGAGGCGTCGGAATAAAGGTAACAGGGGGCTAATTTGGGGGAGCAGCCACAGAATAGAAGGTCAAAGGATGGAAGGGAGGCTTGTCTTTGTTTGGGGACTTCTGTTTTCTTTTTTTCCCTACGGAGCCGACAGAAAGATTGCATAACTCTCTGGGGGAACTGAAACAACCAGGTAGATTTTTGTCTCCTGGAATGTGTTTTAATGGGAAGCAGAGGGGACATACTTTCCTCTTGTCCTTCTGTCAGAGACGCCACTGAATCCTGGTAGATCTGGGTCAGCCAGATTTTTCTTTATAAAACTAGTTTCATTGGAATACAGCCGTGATAAGAGACTCCCTTTGCCGATGTTCTCCTTGTCCTTGTTTCAAGTTCAGGGTCTGGCTGAGGTAGGTGTTTGGTAGGTGCCGTGGGGGACTAGTCAGTCTCTGGGGGGGGGGGGATGCACTAGTGGGAAAATATCCCCTTAACTAAATGTGCAGCTACTTCGGCTTTCTATATGTGTGTGCACACGAGTGTCTGTTTAAGGCAACCTNGGTAGGTGTTTGGTAGGTGCCGTGGGGGACTAGTCAGTCTCTAGGGGGGGAATGCACTAGTGGGAAAATATCCCCTTAACTAAATGTGCAGCTACTTCGGCTTTCTATATGTGTGTGCACACGAGTGTCTGTTTAAGGCAACCTTTTTCTCCTCCCACAGTTCCTGGCATCCAGGTAGGATGAAGATAACCTACAAGTCAGGTGCAGCCCATCTTTGTCTAAGGGGCAGAAAGGGCCAAGGAGCCAAGAAGTGGGAAGGTATTGAGCTTGAGGGGAGTGGGAGATCTGAGTTTGAGTCCCAGTTGTGTTAATAAACTCCTACCCC
>NW_025371674.1:0-7314 GCF_016433145.1 Gracilinanus agilis | reverse complement strand
CTCTAGGGCTGATTGGATCCAGGCAATAGTATCTTCAGACAAAAGGCTACCAAATCTACTACTTATCATTCTATAGCATGGCATAAATTTGGAGGCTAAGCTCTGAATATTTGCATCTTTGTGAGCAAGATCCAATACTTCCATGATGCCCAATCAGAAAAATATCTGAGAGAGAAAAGGGGGGGAAAAGGCAGATTAGTGCAATAGTGTCATTGTGGAAGGATTTTTAATGTTAAAATATGAAAAATATCATTGAACAGAAATCTGCCATGTCCCCAGAAAAATTATCAGCTTTGGTACTCATAATACATTATCTCCCTTAGCACACCCTATTCTTCTGACTGGAGGATTGAAGGGTGGAGCCATATATAAGCAATGCCACTGTATGCATATATGCTAATTATTGAGATAAATTCCTTGTCCCTGTCACTTTTCAGGCAAATGTAATTTACTTTTGTATCCCCACCTCCCTTTTTTTTTTTTAAACCCTTATCTTCTGTATTGGCTCCAAGGCAGAAGAGTGGTAAGGGTAGGCAATGGGGGTCAAGTGACTTGCCCAGGGTCACACAACTGGGAAGTGACTGAGGCCAGATTTGAACCTAGGACCTCCAGTCTCTAGGTCTGGCTCTCAATTGACTCTGCTACCCAGCTGCCCCCTTTTGTATCCCTTTTAATATCTCTTATTGTTGCCTTGTCTGAAATCATAGTACTACCCTAAGGTAAGACTCTCACATAAAATGTTGAGGATACAGACTATTATAAAGAAGAGAGATATAAGTGCTCCCCAAGTGAACCGCCAAGAAGGTCTGTGGAACAACATGACAATACTTGAGGTAATGATGACTGCCAGACATTGGAGTCTATAAGTTCATTTGCATGTGACTGTTTTTAGAATTTTAGAGATTATCACTGAGAAATAGTCAATTTAAAAACTGCTTAGGGATTCTATGAAGATTCTATTAGGTCTACTGGGGTCACGTCTAACAGAAAGGTGAAATTGTTGAAATGTTCACAATGCAAGTTTAAGAATAGCAATTGCTTTTAAGTCACTACTTTGAGGCATTAGAAGCTAGAGAAGAAGCAGTAAGCAGAATCCGGTTGAGGAGCAGAAAATAATAGGAAATAGAGTGCAAGAGTGGTTTGGAGGCAGCAGACATAGGTAACAACATAAAAACTACTTATAGAAATATCAACATAGAATATCAAATTTAACAATAACTAAACAACTGTTTTCCTGGGAGCTGTTCTGATAAGGAGATGGGCATTGCTTTGATGAGAGCTGATGGGCTCACTGGAAGAAAGCTGACTCCTGCAACTATATGAAGAGCTATTTGGGCTTATTGCACACTAGCACATCTAAAGCCTGAGAGGGGAAAACCCTTAAGGATGTCCATGTTGTCCTTCTATTTCCCTTTCTGCCATAAGAGGAAGAAATAGGGAGGAAAATGATATTTTGTCATTTTATATCACCTTATATAAAAAATAGAGATAATAATAGCACCTAACTCCCAGGATTGTTGTAAGGAACAAATGAGATAACTTTACAGTGCTTAGAAATGTGAAAGGCTTGGTTTTTCTTAGAGTGGAATGGACAGAAAAGAATTTCCTGCTCTTTCAAAGGCTGGTTGACAAAATGGCCCCATCACTACCTAGAGCTTAAGAGGAAGAAACTCTGCAGAGACCATGAATAGAGATGAAAAGCTTGAAGTTCTCTGCCTTAAGGGAACTTCTGTTATATTGAATCTCTGGGAGCCAGGAATCCACACTGATGATTGACAGGTGGATCAGTTGGATATCAGAATGTTCCCAGAGGGGCCGTGAGGACAGGAAAAAGAAGTTGGCCCAGGGGGGTATAATAAAACACCCTGGCAGCCCTGACAGGGGTTCCTTTCCTTTCCTGAGACCTGAGATCTGTGGATCCTGGTTTTGGGATTGTGACTTGCTGGGCTCAGCCTTGCAAGATCTTCCTGTTTGTTCCTGTTAACATCATCAACCTGTACCCAGACCATCATCTCTGATTCTACTGCCCCAGATATTAGGAAATCAACCTTGTATAGTTATCTAGGTTTCCCAGGGCCCAGCAGGGATCCGGGAAGTGGGCAGGAGAAGAAGAAGAGGGTGGAAAGGGGTGGATTTCCCAAAGACTGGTCAGGCATATCAACTAGTAAAGAAGAAGAAGCTGAAACACCATACAGCAATTTGCCTACTCTGAGTTTCGTGGTGGCCAGGCTGAACCAGAGGGTAACCATCCTGACTCATTATTTGCCTACAGTTCTAAGGGATTATCATCATTACCAAATTTAATTAGTGTCTCCCAATACCTCTATCCAATCCCATTATCCCTTCCTTGTTTAAACACAGTCAAAGCTTTTAAAGTACCTTCCTGAAGTGATTATTCATAGTTTCTTTGGGAAGGGAGTTACACAGTCAGATACCAATCATTACCAAGCTAAAGGGCCCAATATATATTATCAATCAACCCCAGGTGGGACCTGAAGGGATATCATCCATTGACTTGTGGGTCCTGCCTGGGCAACTGTTATAAAGGAGGGAGGTGTCATATCATCTAGCTAGGGGTAGCCTCAGTTGATCTTGCCCTAGTCACCTATCTGGGCTATCTCTGTTGTCACACATTGACCAGGATAGTATCCAGTTTAGGCTATCATTCTTCCCTCCTCTCCATNAGGCTATCATTCTTCCCTCCTCTCCATCTACTTATACATCTACTATCTAGTAGTATTTTAATATAACACTGCTTGTCACTAAAAGAAAATAACATGGAATGACCTCCAGGAATTGCTACAGAGTAAAAAGAGCAGAACCAGGAGAACATTATACAGAGAAACAGATACACTGTGGTACAATTGAATGTAATGGACTTCTGTACTAGGAGCAATGCAATGATCCGGGGCAATTCTGAGGGACTTATGAGAAAGAACACTATCTGCATCCAGAGAAAGAACTGTGGGAGCAGAAACACAGAAGAAAAACAACTGATAGATCACATGGATCGATGGGGATACGATTGGGGATATAGACTCTCAATGATCACCTTTGTGCAAATATCATTAATATGGAAATAGGTCTTGATCAATGACACATGTAAAACCCAGTGGAATTGTGCATCGGCTATGGGGGGGAGGTATTTTGTGGGGAAGAGAAAGAGCATGAATCGTAACCAAGGAAAATTTTTCTAAAAATTAAAGTAAATTAAAAAGAAAAAATAATAAAAGAAAATAATATTTTCTAAGCACTCTACTAAGAATAACTTTATGCTGCAAGAGTTTGTCCTTGTTTTAGTGCTGAGAGTAGAAGAGAGGTGTCCAGCAGAAGTGTGAGGACTGGAAGGAGAACAGATGTCAGCTTTGCCCAGTCTGCAACTCATGCCAAAGATTCATCTCTAAAGAGATCCAGAAAATAGAAATCTGCCCTCCAAAATTATGGGTTATGCCAAGCACAAGGATTTCCCAAGGTCCGTGCCAGATTTCTGTAAGTGTATGGGGCAGAGTATCATAGTGGATTAAGTCCTGAGCATGGAATCAAGAAAACCAGAGTTTACATCTGGCTTCAGATGCTAATTAGCTCTGTGACCCTGGACAAGTCATTTCACCTCTGGTTGCTTCCATTTCCTAATATAAAAAAATAGGGATAATAAAAACACCTAACTCCCAAGATTGTTGTAAGGAACAAGTGCTTAGAACAGTGCTTAGAACAGTGCCTGGCACATATTGAGGGCTAGATAAATGTTAGCTATTATTATTATAATGTCCATTCTCTCTGTAAAACACTGTTTGCCTTGGTGGGATAGTATAACCCATGTTTAGAGCTTGACCATCACACTTTGATGATTCTTATTTTTGCCTTTTATTGAAAAAATGTTGTGATCATTCAGCTCAGGAGCTACAGTATTGAGTACAGGAGCGAATCTTTCTCTGTCTTCCACTATATTAACCATCTCTCATGATGTACCAAAGTTATCCCTGAGATGCTATAAGAAATAGAGTTTGAGTTGTAGTTATTTTATTATAGCCATGACATAGTTCTCTTACTCTGGGAACAACTCCAGACCTGCCAGTGTGAGGATAAGTTGAGGTGAGTAAACCAACAGAAAGAGACAGAGGGCCAGAGCCAGAGACAGAGACAGAGAGGCAGAGACAGAGGCAGAGACACAAAGAAAGAAAAAGAGACAAAGAAACAGAGAGAGACAGAAACAGAGAGAGAGAGAGACAGAGAGAGACAGAGACAAAGAGAGACACACACACACAGACACAGAGACACAGAGCCAGAGAGTAGATATCACATTAAGCACCCTGCCAGAGAATGATACAGTGATACTGTCCAGGTGTATTGAGTCTGAGACCACTCCCAGGTCACATTTATAGAAAGGTATAGATGCCATATTTATTACATTTGTATCTAACAGGGAACAAAAAAATGCAAACAAAATGTTTGCTATCAAACTTGGATCAAGAAAGTGTGCAGTAACCTTTTCTTTATATATGTAGGGATTTAGAAGTGTGGAACACCACATATAACATTACAATTTAAAAAAAGAATTTGAGTTATTTTTACTCATTGTTTTTCCTTTCTCTATTTTTTATTCTCCATTATAAAGCAAAGCTGGCTCTCTGGGAAGGGGAGGGATGTGGATCAGGTCAAAACAAAAGTAATCCATAAAAGTTATTTTGAAAAGAAATTAAACACATTTGAAGGAACAAAGTAAGGACAATACCAAGGTAATGAGAAAAAGCAATAAGCTTTTTTCTAATGCATTATTTATTTATTTGTTTACTAAAAAATCTTTTTAATGTTTTTAGTTGCAAATTTTCTCTCCCTCTAGTCCTTCTCCCATTCACTGAGAAGGCAAACAATATACTAATTTTGCATGTGAAAAAATGTAAAACACATTTCCATATTAGCCATGTTGCCAAAAAGAAAGAAGAAAAGTAAAAGAACTGAAAAAAGTATGAACTCAGAGTCCATCCGTTCTCTCTCCAGAGGTGGAGAGTATTTTTCATCATGAATCCTTTGGAGTTATCTTGGATCATTGTCTTGAGCAGAGTAGTTAAGTCTTCCACAGCTGATCATCTTTATAATATTGTTGTTGTATACAGTGATCTCCTGGTTCTGCTCATTTCACTCTGCTTCAGTTTATGTCTTTCAGTTTTTTTCAACCCTTAGTCCCTGTGCTAACATCAATTCTAAGCATCAGTACTATGGCAGAAGCAGTAAGGTCTAGGCAATTAAGATTAAGCCCAGAACCCCACAGCTAAGAGGTGTCCAAGGACATCCAATTTCCAAGTCTGACTTTCTATTCATTGAGCCACCTACCTGTCCCCACCTTTTTTGGTTTATATAAGTCTTCTCAGGCTTTTTTTAAAACCAACCCTCTCATCATTTCTTATGATAATCATTCAGTAAGTGTTTACTATGTTTACATAATATAAGGAAAATAAAATATAAAGAAGACAATCAACTGCTTAGATCAGAATTTTTATGTTTTCTCCTCTATTAGCATTCTAATCCAAATTCATAGGTATGAAGGGAAAAGGATCTGGCCAGCCCTGCATAAGGTCACTGCTCTAGGCCTACCTGCTACTCTATTTTTCCCGAAGATCCATATTTGATCAATGTTCTTCAAACAGAGGATTCCCATATCTCACGGAGAAGAGTTTTAGCATCATCAGCCACTGTCTCAAGGAAATATAATTGCATTTTGTAACTCTTTCTGTAGTAGGGGCCAGTGGCAAGTAGACCTCCATTCAGTGAGCAGAATATCTCAGCATACCTCTCACTGAGGCTTTCATCTTCCTTAATTGTCAACAGATGTGGAGACTTGATAAAGGTCTTCAACTCTTCTATAGATCTATTTGATTCCTGGGAGATCTTAAGGAGAGATGCATCATCTACTCCAAAGGCTCTTTGATAATCATTCAAATGCTTCTGCAATTGAGCAATATTGTCCTCTCTAGACATTCCCATCAAAGAGGAAAAGGGCTGAAGAACAGAGGTCAAATCCTTTAGCCAGATCTTCTCCTGAAGAGTAGCTTTCTTTTGGTTAATTATAGCTTCAGAAATATTGGGTAGGGATAGCAAAAAGACATGGCGTTTGTGCTCTGGAAGCTCTTCCCCCAAAATATCCAGCAGCTTAGGGAAGTCGAAGGATGCTAATTCAAAGTTGGAAATTAAAAAGACTTGTGGTTCCTCAATTCCTACTTTCTGAAGATGTTGTGAGCAGTTCTTTCGTATCTGCTGCAGAACATTCTCCCTGTTGAAGGACTTGGGCTTAGCCTTTCTTTCATTATCCAAATCACTGTCTACCTTGGTTCTAACAAAGTAAAACTTCTTCCCCATCTGTCTGATCTCCTGAGCAAGTTTTGCATCATTTTCTCGAAATCTTGCTGAGGAAAAGATGAAGAAGAAATCATAGTCACTGAAGTTCACTTGTTTTAGATAACTCTTTGGTTGGAAATTAGGGGTCCCAATGTCTGGCAGGTCCCAAAACGTTACATTGGGAAACTTAGGGTGTTCATAAGAAGAAATGCTTGTTGTTGTCTCCATGACCCTAGTGCTAGCCGCATCACCATCTTCATGCCCAATCCCCAGGAAGGCATTGATGAAAGAGGACTTCCCTGAGCCTGACTCCCCTGTTAGTGCAATGTTCAGATGGGCATTTTCAATTCTTTCAATTAGCTCATTTATTATACCTACTGCCTCTTCAAGATTCCCCTCCATCAGGACTGATTTGAGTAAAGTGATATTTTCTGGAGACAGGATGCCCCTCCCCCCAGTTTCTGTTTCATAAATGTCTATCATACGTAAGACCCAAATATTTGGGTTTTCTTCAGAAGGTAAAGAAGATGATGAATGTTCCATGACTGGTCAATGGAGATCTCTGAAGAAAGGAAAAAAGAAGAAAGGTAAAGAAGAGGAGGCCACCTAAGTGACCTTTAGAGTAAAAAAGTAACCAAAGACTCAGGTGTCCTCTCTGGAAGCAACATATGATTGTTCACAAACATCCCATGAGTTTTTCACTGTGAGTATTAATCTATCTTCACTAAATTCAGTGTGTTTTTTATACTCTTTGTTAGCCTTCATTTTGTACTTTATAGATATTTCATGCATTTTGGTGGTGGTTTTCATTAGCTCAGAAAGACTGAGTTATGGAGGAAAGAAAAAAGGAAAAGAGAATATCATTCTAGCCATATGGTTTTCTAGTTGCACTTGGTAAAAACTACTCAAAATCAAGTTAACTATATAAGCATTAACTTAGAACTTACTAAATTGGCGTGGAGTCAAAATGGTGGCAGAGTA
>NW_025371673.1:0-2286 GCF_016433145.1 Gracilinanus agilis | reverse complement strand
TAGCCCTTAATGGTCTTCTCCCTTGAAACCAATACAGGGTATTGATTTCAAGATAGAAGGTAAGGGTTAAAAAAAAACAAATCTTAGGAATTGAGGGAAAAAGTTTGGTCTAGAAGTGGGGAAATCAGGAGACCTGAAAGCTGTGTTGGTTAATTGAATGAGTGAGAATGGATTCTAAAGTAGAAGGATTCAAAGAGTGTCAGGGACAGAACTGAAAAAAGTGTATAGAGTGTGAGGGGGTGCTTCAATAAATTTCTGTGGACACATGGATGAATAATTGAGTCAAAGTGCCTGGTCTAGTCTGACAGTGGTCTTCCTTGATAGGATCTGTCCCTGATTGGGCTGGACTTGGGTGTGGCAGAAAGAAGAAGGCAGACTAAACCAGATTTGAATTTATCAGAAGGTCCACATTAAAAGTCCAATTTCCAGACAGAAAGTGTCATTTGAACCTTCTGAAATTTAGCCCTGTCTCACTTTTCAGAATCATTATTATTCCAGACTCTGCCAGTACATTATTCCTATTGAAGTTTGAAAGGTAAAGACAGAGGAATGTTAACCTCATCTAGTTCCATGACAGTTCTCTTACTATGGCCTCTGTGGTATGCTCTTATCTCAAAATCTCTGAAGCTATGAAGTTCAATTTGTAGGAAATGTGGCCCCAAACTTAAGGCAAAAATGGGGTTATGAAGATAACTGGGATCAGGAACCCTGGTTCTGAAGGAACAACAATGACAAAAAAAAAATTCTTCTAGACTAATACATTTCACATCTCTCCATCAATTTCTTAAATCTTAAAAGTGTGTTATACTTACATTGTACCTACTCACCTTGATTCCTGTCAAAGAGCTGGTTGTTAAACATTTACTACCATCTCTTCCTTCTAGTAGTCTCATTTCCCAAACAACTCAAATTAATTAAAGTAAAACTAATTAATTTTTAATTAACAAATTAATTTTTGTCCCCACATGGGAACAACACAATTTGTCCAGTTTGTGAGCAGCTGGGATTGTGGGAGATCAATTCAAAAAACATTTATGAAATGACTTTTATGTGCAAACAACAGACTGGGGAACTCACCATGAGACCTTCCTTACCATGGGGCACTTGGTAGGTTGTTTGGCATGGGACCCTAAGGGCAGGAAGACAGATCAGCCATTAGCTGGACATCTGTTGGCCTCAGCTGAGTCCCTGGTGGGGTTTTCTAGTGAAACATGTCCAAAGTGCCCAGCTGCAAAGCCTCAGGGGAAGGCTAAAATATTATTTCTCTCAGGGAAATAAAACAATCACTACTGGGGCTTCTCTAGTAATAAGGAGATAAAGATAATGATGATAATCATGGGATCATAGATTTAAATCAGGAAGGGACCTCTCCAAGCTCAAACCTAACCATTTTATTAAGAGTAATGGTAACAATAATTACAACTAACATTAAGTGCTTAGCAAAGTTCCTGGTACATAGTAGACACTATATACATTTTGACCATTTCTTATCATATAACAAATATTTGTAAAGTGCTACAAATATCTCATTTGATCCTTACAACTCTGGTTAAATCTTTTTTCACATGGGGATAACATTTTAAAAAACCCTTCCCTTCCTCCTTAGAATCAATGCTATGTATTGGTTCCAAGGCAGAGTGGTAAGGCCTAAGCAGTGGGGTTAAATGACTTGCCCAGGGACACACAGTGAGGAAATATCTGAGGTTGGATTTGAAAGCAGGACCTCCAGTCTCCAGGTCTGGCTCTCAATTTTTTTTTTTTTTTTTTTTTTTTACCCTTGTACTTCAGTGTATTGTCTCATAGGTGGAAGATTGGTAAGGGTGGACAATGGGGGTCAAGTGACTTGCCCAGGGTCACACAGCTGGGAAGTGGCTGAGGCCAGGTTTGAACCTAGGACCTCCTGTCTCTAGGCCTGGCTCTCACTCCACTGAGCTACCCAGCTGCCCCCTGGCTCTCAATTTTTAATGATTATTTTCTGAGATTTGTCCATCTATGTTCTCCCCCCTCCTTCCCAATCCTCCTTCTGGTCTCCCCGTCACCCCTCCCTAAGAAAGCAGGCAATATGACATAAATTGTTGGTGTTCTCAATAATTAATTAAATTTTATTTACATGTTTAACATATTTACAATATTTACATACATAAATAACACAAAATACATACGTTACAAATATATACATTATAATAAATATTCAAAAGAAACAAATTCTCACATTTATGAACAACTATCTGAAAATAAATTCCCCCTCCCTTCCACTTCTCTCTCTTTCCCTAATAAGGCAGGGAA
>NW_025371672.1:0-10006 GCF_016433145.1 Gracilinanus agilis | reverse complement strand
GAATTATTTGATTATTTGTTCCCTAAAGATTGTATTGTTAACTTCTCACATTTTTCAGTTTTCACATGAAGCTCAGAATTGCTCTTTCTTTTTATAGAGTCTTGGAATTAGAAAGGACTTCATGTATCATCTAGTAGTCATTCTTTTTTGGACAAGAACCATTCTTGTAACTACTCTGTCAATGTACTTCTGGTCACGAAGTGACCCACCACCTCCAAAGACATCTTATTCCATTTAGAAAAAGTATTCATTATTAGCCTAAGTTGCTCCAGTTAGGCTGTAAAATGTTCTATCCTGGCTGACGACCAATCCAATAACCAGTCCTAATAGCATCTATACCTGTGAATGAGTTAATTCTTACTAATTCTCATTCTGAGCTTTAAAGCAAAGGAGGGTATATTATATTATTTATATATTATTTACTGGTACACAGTTTCTCATTAATCAATCAATTCACTCTGAACCCTCATCTAAGTTTATATATGAACTGGAGACAATTCTTTCTGAATAAGTTTTAAATGATCACTTTCATCAATCCCTAGAATCATAGGCTTAGAAAAGAGAAATTCTATTGACTACATTTTGTTAAGAGTGTAAATAATATTCAAGGAAATATTTCAATAACACATATATTATTATAAAGATTCTAGATAAATTCCCCTCTAGTCATTAACGGAAACTGTTGATTTTTTCATAATTATCAGCAGGGAAGGGGGGGAATAACCCCACATGGAAATTCTCTAAAGATATCAACCCATCAAAAATTCTTCTCAGAATACCTTCAAGGGCTGATGTGTACTTAGTTCCCCCTCAATACTCTGTTCATTGTCTCATGACAGTTAGGTTACTCAGTCTCTCTAGAAAGAAATTATCTTAGTCTTTCCTGTGCCTCACACAGTCTCTCTCCACTTGACAGCTTCATGTTTCTATTTGACTGCTAAACTTGCTCTTTCTATGATTCTATTCCCTTTTCAAATGCATTGACACTGTAGTTATACTACTTTCAAAAATATTCTCTTAGAGTTTAGTTAAATCTAACTACCTCATCAAAACATATATTTTAAAACTATAGTCAAAATTTCTAATTTTGTAGTGGAGAAAGTAGTCTGGCTATTTCTCAATGAACAACAAAAATTATGTTTATGTTTTACAAGGAAGTTGTACTGGTAGCTAAGCATCTTTTAGAATCAAATTTCCTCATAATAAGGGGTAACTTTGTTTATAACTAAAGTTGGAGTCCATGTCTATGGTGGAATTTGAAGGACTGCCATGACTACTGTCATTATAAGTAGGCAGAGATGCAGTTAGTCATGATATGATTCTGGTAACACTGGAAATTCACTACTGCTCAGGAAATTCCAAAAGGACTACCATGACTGGCTAATCTGAAGTTTCAGTTTCATTCCTTTGTTCTTTGTCAACTAAATCAAAGGTATTATATTATTATTCATTTTATTCTTGAAAATATCCCTATTACAAGAAGGAGACATGTAAAGATCTTCCAGAAGTTTGATCTCAAAGCCAATCACCATGGAAACTCTATCTAACTCTCTCTTATCTGAGATGTTTGGCATTAGGTAACATGGTTTCAATCTGCTTTTATGGGCTTACAATATTTGTGACAGAATTTACTTAGACACTCAATTAGCTTTAGCTCTGCTGCCGCCAAGAAGTTCTGAATTTAATGATCCACAAGCCTCAGGCTCCCCAACAGCAGGAATATTAGGGATGTGCCATAATGCTCAGTAGTAACTTATCTTTAACTTTTAATCATTGCTCCAAATTGTCTCTAGGCTCGGCACTCTATGCACTGAACCACTTAGGTGCCTCCTATTATAACAGATACTTTTATGCCCTCCAGTTTACTTTAACTGAACTTCATTAAAATATGCTCCATTGCTGAGTGTCTCCTTGTTTATAAATTTTAACATGTGAGCTAGACAGGCAATATTTCATAGTAATGTTACAGTGGATCTTCCATTCAGGAAGATCTGGGTTCAAATATACCCCTTGGACCAAGACTATGTGATACTGAGCAACTCACTAACATTGTATATACCCCACATTATCCTTAAGCAGTTTACTTTGCAAACTCATATAGCAGTTTCTGTTCTGCATTAGTTGTAGTTTCCTAACCAGGAAGTAATTCAAGCTGATGAAATTAAAGGAATCCAAGATAAGATCATCCAGATATCCTCATCATCTCAGATATACAATTCTGATCAGATTGGTCATATTAAATTAACAATTAACAACTCATTTTGGCTATTTCTTTATATGTGTAGATGATTTACTCTGTTTCTACAGAATTTGAAGTACTTAACCTAATATTTACACACATATACATGTATGTACATATATATATGTGTGTGTGTGTATATATATCAAAATAATTCCAGAATACTGATCTAGAAAGACCTTGACCAGTTAGAATATTGAAATAAATAATTGAAGTTGCAATTCAATAATAATACCTGTAAAGTCTTACACTTGGACTATGTTCGCAAATACAGGAAGGAAAACACATAGTGAGATAATCAGTCAATCAGTCAGTAAACATTTATTAAGTACTTACTGTGTGCCAGACACTGCGCTAAATGTTGGGAATGCAGAAATGAAGCAAAATAGAGTTTCTATCTGAAAGAAGCTCAAAATCTAATGGGGGAGACCACAAAAAAATAAATATATATAAATAAATTATATGCGAGATCATTTGGAAAAATGAAAAATAATTAAAAGAGGAAGGGAAGTTGAATTAAGAGAGGTTGTGAATAGCTTCCTTTAAAAGATACAATTTTAGTTGAGACTTCAAGAAAGCCAAGGAACCTAATAGGTAGAAATAATGGAGGAGAGCATTCCATGTACAAGGCACAGAGAAAATGCTGGAAGTGAAGAAATGGAACATCTTTTTAGAGGCATTGGAAGAAGCCATTGTCCCTGGATGAAAGTAGTGAAAGATGTCAGAAGATGTGAGAAGACTGGGCAGGTAGAAAAAGCTCCATTATTAAGGGCTTCGATTGCCAAACAACAGATTTTGTATTTGGTCATGTAGTCAATAGAGAGTCCCTGAAGTTTCTTGAGTAGAGAGTATGACATCTGAAGATTTGTATTTTAGAAAAATTAATTTGATTGCTTAATGGAAGGAGAATTAGAAAGACACTCAAGACAAGCAGACCCACAAACAGATTATTGAAATAGCCCAAGTGTCTTGTGATGATGGCTAAAATGATAGGGTTGTCTATGTTAGAGAGGAAAAGAAAAGGGGACATGATGAAGAGATGTTACAAAGGTGAAATCAATAGGCCTTGACAAAATATTGGGTTGGGGAGTGGAGAATGTGAGAGAAGGTCAGGATCAAGGATAATTATTAAATTGTGAATCTGAAGGGGCAGCTGGGTAGCTCAGTGGAGTGAGAGTCAGGCCTAGAGACAGGAGGTCCTAGGTTCAAACCCGGCCTCAGCCACTTCCCACCTGTGTGACCCTGGGCAGGTCACTTGACCCCCATTGCCCACCCTTACCACTCTTCCTCCTATGAGACAATACACCAAAAGTACAAGGGTTTAAAAAAATTGTGAATCTGAGAGACTAAGAATGATGTTATTCTCTATTGTAATATTTTTATTTTTCCTAAGAGGGAGCTAACAATCTAATAAGAGAGACAATAAAAAAGTACAAATAAGCTATATATTGGATAAATAGGAAAGAGTTAACAAAGGGAAGATAGAATTAAGATAGATTGGGAATCTAGGGATACCATAGAAATGAAGATAAGGTGGAAGAGAATTCCAGGAATAGAAGACAATCAGAGAAAGTGTCTGCTGGGACTAAGACACAAAGTGTCTTCTTCACGTGATGGCAAGAACACCAGTGTTACTGTATTCAAGAGTAGAAGGGATGGGGAGTGATGTAAAAATATAAGAATATTAGAAAAGTAATGGAGGGATTAGTACATGATATGATCTGAATGCTACACAGATTTTGTATACTATTCTGTAGGTGATAGTCATTAGAGTTTGAATATGGAAGTGGTATGATGAACCTGCCCTTTAGAAAAATTATATTGGTGGATGAAGGGAGGAAGGATTGGAATGAAGACAGATGATCCTCAATTGTGAGAGATAGATCCACCAGAAAAGTCTATAAATAGTGCAATAACTCAGGTGTTAAATAATGAGCTCGTAGCAGTATCAAAAGACAGGAAGGGTGCTTATTTGAGATACTGCAAAAGAGAAATCAACAAACTTTTGCAGTAGACTAGAAAAAGGAGGCAAAAGAAAATGAGGAGTGAGGGAGAAAATGAAATTTTGAAGCTGGGGATTTAAACATTGAAGCTTACAGAGGTTCATTTTCATTTCGCCTAATAGAAAGCCAGATTGTATAACACTTCTAAATAAGACCATAAAACTCCATAAGACTACAAAACAGGTCCAGTATCTCTCATATAACTCATAGGTTATACTTTCAGGGAAACCCTTCCCTCAGGCATCACCCACAGACAATGATTCCTCTTTCCTTTCAGCTGAATTACTTCCTCAAAGACATCCAATTTAACAACAGTGCTGGTGACCAAGTGTTTGTGGATGAGAATAAAAGCTCTGAGGCTCAGTATGCCATTATGAACTATGCATTCTTTCCTAAGGAAATTGATGAACTGGTGAAAGTGGGACAATTTGTCCCCAAAGCTCCACTTGGACAAGATTTCACAATTTGTGAGGATGCCATCGTGTGGAACTGGATGGATAATAAGGTTAGAAATTTTCAGTGTTAAATTTATACTCCTAGTCACCAATTTTTGCTTTATTTGGTTACTCTACATTGAATATATTTATGAATGGAAGACATCTAATAACTCTTAAGAATGAGAATATATATATCTAGATAGAAAACAGAACTCATGGGCTATCTAGTCTATGGTGCTTAGGGAGATAGAGTGACTTATTCAAGGTAACTTCAGGAATGAGCATACTACATGGTATTTGTTATTCTTCAGTCTTGCAGTCATTTCTGACTCTACAGGACCTCATGGATTTTGTCCATGGGTTTTCTTGGCAAATTCTGTTATTCTTGTACTAATTTGCTTATTTTCCCATTCACATTCTTACTCTGTCTAACTTTATTTTATATTTATATTAGTCTTAGGACATTGTAGATGGCAGGTCTTAAATATTCCTGATGTCTTATTGGAGGGGATTGATTTTTGTGTTATTCTAGGTTTCAGAAACGGTTCAAGTTGGAGATGTAAGGATTTTAGTGTTTTCACAATGGTCTGGTTGAGGGTAAAGTCTGAGCGATGCTCCTTCCCCCTCCCTGATTACCCTACTATGAATTCTCCAAGGTTGTGACCTAGTTTGGGGTTTGAGCAACACTAGAATGACTCATCCACTGTCAACCAGATGAGCAGTCCTGCTGGTTCAGAAGGAAGGGACTGCCAGCTTTGGGGCGTTTAGGAAATTCTGCCTTGCTTATTTCTCTGCAGATATTAAACTGGAATAGAAACTAGAATGTAAACCCTCCTCTTCACTCAGGATATGAGCCACAATGTTACTGTTTATCACAGGACATTCTCCTCTCTTAGTATAGAACCTATAGCCTGAGGTCAATTTTTAACACAGAAGGTTACACATGAGGAACAATTCCCTTTCTTGACGTTACATAAAAAATAAGCCTATTTGCTCTCCAAACCTCAGTAGAAATGTCTTCCATTGTCTTGTTACTATCGTAGGTTCCCCGCGCTGTATGCAGTGACAGTTGTGGTCCTGGATTTAGGAAGACCCCTTTGGAGTGGCAGCCTGCCTGCTGCTTTGACTGCTCCCCATGCTCAGAAGGGGAAATTTCCCGTCAGATTGGTGAGTTTCTGCAGGGAACTCCCTTTTTATGAAAATTTGTATAGAAAATAACTGAAAAGTAAGTCTTATTTAGTCATCTACAACCCTTGAGACATCACTGTCTGAATAAGATGTCATATGAGACGAAAAAAACATCAGAGGAATATCTTGAAATAAGCAATATGTCAGGATCTCTTAGATCCCAGTACACGATAAAATATGTATAGATAAAAATTAATTGCTGTCATCTCTATGAAGAACTAAAATATTTTAATCTTTTCCTAGACACAATAGTTGGTGTCTAAGAGGTATAAATTTGTGGGCATAAGTGTGTGGGGCCATATTTTGCATGCAAGATTACATTGAGGGGTGCAGCTGGGTAGCTCAGTGGATTGAGAGCCAGGCCTAGAGATGGGAGGTCCTAGGTTCAAATCCAGCCTCAGACATTTCCCAGCTGTGTGACCCTGGGCAAGTCACTTGACCCCCATTGCCTACCCTTACCACTCTTCCTCCTATAAGTCAATACACAGAAATTAAAGGGTTTAAAAAAAAAGATTACATTGAGGACTTAGTTTAGGATAAGACTGGGATAAGTTATCCACGGAAAAAGAGTTCCAGGTAGGAAATCAATGATGGAGATTGAAATGAGGTAGTCTGTATCTCTGAGCATTTAGAATTATGTTAAGGTTGTATGATTTAAGGTGAGTTTTTGGTCTGGAATCAATCTGGAAAGACCATTAGAATAATTCTATTGTATATTCAAATACAGGAGAGATGCCTGCCCCCTTTTCTTCAAATGGGATGTTATATTCTTTTAGTTATATTCCTTCCTCCATTATAAAACATTTGAGACTGTGATTTGAGAGTCCCAGAGTTTGTAGAAAAAATTTGTTTGGGATGTGACCAAAATGTATGAGCTTCGAAGGCCACCATAAGGAAGCTGAAAATTTGGCACCAAATGACTGATAATACATAAATAGAAAAGGTAAAGGGAGAAGTTAAATATTCCTTGCACTCTTCTGATCTAAAATATGTGACATAACCTAGAATTCTTTCAGATATCCCTCACCTCCCATCAGGGTGTTCTTTCTTTCCTCCTCCCTCAACCATTTCTCTGTGTCTCTGCCTCTT
This sequence comes from Gracilinanus agilis, assembly GCF_016433145.1. Classification (NCBI taxonomy): domain Eukaryota; kingdom Metazoa; phylum Chordata; class Mammalia; order Didelphimorphia; family Didelphidae; genus Gracilinanus; species Gracilinanus agilis. The sequence goes on along the minus strand of NW_025371672.1, from coordinate 3,050 downwards.
TCTCTCTGTTTGTTTCTGTCTCTGTCTTTGTCTTTCTGTGACCAAATGTATTTATGTCTATCTGCCCCCAAAACCATTGGATAAGAGGCTCATGACAAAGAAATTGATACTTTCAGGAAAGTGCCACTCTACTATCATGAGTATGTATGCTCCCACCATGGCAAATCCTGAAGAGGCCATAGAAAAATTTCATGATGACCTAGAGACCCTTTTCAACAGTGTCCCAAGGACAATTATTTATTACTTTAATGGCCATTGAGGCCCTGAATTTGTTCATCATGATCAGAATACTCAGAAACAGCAGACTGGCTTGATAAAAATGATAAGGAAATTTAGAAAGTATTAAAGCACAGATAAGAATTCCAGTTTACCAAAAGGGCAGCTTGAATGTCTCTAAGAAGGCAGTCTTTAACTCTATTAAAGGTAAAGAGTAAACAAAGCTTAGGAAGATACAGGATTATTATCTCAATGAGAAAGCAGGGGAAAATCAGTTTTATGCTGGTGTCAGCAATCCAAACAAAGCATTTCCATGATACCCTGAAGGCTATTTATGGATGAAAATATCTATGGTGCATCTCAGCTACTCAGTTTTGATGGAGTCATTCTGATCTGGGATAAAGATATGACTCTGGTGGGGGAGGTTAACACTTAAATACTGCTCTCAACAGACCATCATCAGTGAATGCCTAAACCATTGGCATGCCTCAGGTAGAAGTCTTTCTCTCTTGCATTGAATTTCCAACTGAACAAGAGGCTTTGAATGCCAAGACTCCCTTCACATAGTAAATAACCTGTTGCTGATTCCATTAAAGCAGACATCAAGATTCATATAACTCATACAAAAGTTGACTGAAAGTTTTCAGTTAATATGCCAAGAGGAGGTTATGCCTCAGAAGGTCAAGGATACCTCTGTTGTCCATCTTCATAAAGGAAAAAGAAAAAAGTTGTCCTGTGCAATCACAAGGGTGTCTCTCTCTTGGTCATTCCTAGCTACATTCTCTCCTGAGTACTCCTTACTAGGCTTATCCTTCATCTGGAAGATGGTTACCTACCTAAACATCAGCATTGCTTCAGAAAGGCCCAAGGAACAATTGATATGGTGGTTGTTGCCTGTCAACTCCAGGAGAAATGCCAGGAAAGGAGGAGATGTCTGTACACAACATTCATCAATTTGGCCTAAACCTTTGATTTTCTTCAACATAGGTTCTTGTGAAAGATCATGACAAAATTTGATTGACCAATAAATTTCATCAGTATTGTGTACCAACTCCAGATTGGCATGTTTGCATGGGTTCTAGATAATGTGTCATACTCTCACACTTTTCTAGTCACCAGTGGAGTGAAGTAAGACTGTGTGTTTGCTCCCATGCTTCTTAGCATGATGTTTTGCCAGATAGCTTCATTGGAGATGAAAATGACATCAAAGTGAGCTATTTATTGATGGCAAATTGTTTAACTTGAAATAGGCTACAAGCCAAGAATAAAAAGAAGGGAGAGTTGGTGAAAATGTTGCTGCTCTCATTACAGCCTCCAAGACTGAGGTACACCGCATGCATCAGTTTTCTGTTATTTGTGCCAATTTGGGCCTTAAAATTAACACCAAGATAATTTCTCCACCAGCCAGCACCACAACATCCCTATGTGGGACCATTGGTTATAACAAATGTAGAAATTTTGAATGCTATATATGTTTAATTATCTTGGCAGTATAATTTCCAGGGATGTACACATAGATGGTAAAGTTGATGCATGCATCGACAGAACTACTTTAGTGTTTAGGAGGCTCCAAAGAAAAGTGTAGGAAAGAAAAAAATTATATTGCCTACAAAAATGAAGATCTACAGAGCCATTCTGCTTATATCTTTGTTGTATGCCTGTGTAACCTGGAGAGTATACCACATTCATCCCAGGAAAATGATTAGCTTTCATCTGAATTATCTAAGGAAGATTCTGAAGATTTCCAGGCAAGATAAGGCAATGGACACTGAGGTCCCTTCTTGAGCCAAAGAGGCAAGTATTCAAAGTCTACTGAAGGGAGTGCAACTCTGATGGGCTGCCCCATGGCTCAAATGCTAAACATACATATGCCTAAAAGACAACAGAGAAAGGCCAGAAGGCAATTGTTTACACAGAGGACAGTACTGATACAAGGACACTGAATGTTTCCTTGAAAAATTTTGGTCTTGATTGGGGGGACATGGAAGACACTGGCACGTTACCATCCAACATGGCATGACCATATCAAAGATGATGTTTTTCTCTATTAAAAAGTAGAATTACAGTACCTCACAAAGATGCTATCCACAAATTTAGAGATTTCTCTAACAAATGTTAATGGCAGCTATTTGTATCTGACTTGTGGTAGAGCGTTCAGAAGGTTAAGAAGGTCTAAGAAGCCACAGCTGGACGTACTATACTTTTATCCTCAGAAAATAATTAACTCTCTCTCTCTCTCTCTCTCTCTCTCTCTCTCTCTCTCTCTCTCTCTNACTCTCTCTCTCTCTCTCTCTCTCTCTCTCTCTCTCTCTCTCTCTCTCTCTCTCTCACGCTCGCGCTCTCTCTCTCGCTCTCCATCTCTCCACCGTCATTTGTCTCTCTCTATCCATCTCTTCCTTACAACTCCCTGCTTTACCTACTGCTATGTATGATACACTCTAAAATTAAAAACATTTAGTTTAGAGTGTTATTTTAACTGTGCTCTTTCTTGATTGAATTTGTCCACCTAAAATTAAGCAAACATCTGTTCAAGGATAAGGAGGAAAGAAAACTTTTCCCCAAAACTACAATTCCAAGAAATCACATAGTTAAGTTTCAGAAATTCTAAACTTATTCCCACAGAGAAATCAGTCTGAATACTAAGTTCCATCTTAGAACAAGGAGGCTAGAGATGAACCATGACCATTCACAGAATTAAAATCCAAATCAATGAGCCCACTGATAACATCTGAGTATTTGAGAGTTACAGGAAGTTTGAGAGAAGAATGAAATTTGAAATTGGTCATTCTAATGGTAATGGTGAAAATGGAGAATGAGTTAAAGAGATGAATGCC
>NW_025371671.1:1026-2058 GCF_016433145.1 Gracilinanus agilis | reverse complement strand
ATTTCTAATTTAGTTTTCATCTGGGGATTTTTAATTTGCTCACTTTCTAATTTTTTGAGTTGCATGCCCAATTCATTGATCTCTGCCCTCCTTAATTTGTTAATATATGCACTCAAGGATATAAATTTCCCCCTGAGTACTGCCTTGGCTGCACCCCACAGAGTTTGGTAGGATGTCTCATCATTGTCATTTTCTTCAATGAAATTGTTGATTGTTTCTATGATTCCTTCTTTGACAAATTGGTTTTGAAGAATCATATTATTTAATTTCCAATTAGTTTTTGATTTTCCTGTCCAAGTGCCCTCACTAATTATTATTTTTATCGCATTATGATCTGAGAAGGTTACATTTATTATTTCTGCTCTTTTGCATTTGTTTGCAATGATTCTATGCCCTATAACATGGTCAATCTTTGTGAATGTGCCATGTGCAGCTGAAAAGAAGGTGTATTCCTTTTTGTCCCTATTTATTTTTCTCCACATATCAACTAAATCTAATTTTTCTAGGACTTCATTCACCTCTCTTACCTCTTTCTTATTTATTTTTTGGTTTGATTTATCTAGATCTGACAGAGGAATATTTAGATCTCCCACTAGTATGGTTTTACTATCTATTTCCTTCTTGAGCTCTGCCAGTTTCTCCTTTATGAATTTTGGTGCTATGCCACTTGGTGCATACATATTGAGTAGTGTTATTTCCTCATTGTTTATACTGCCTTTAATCAGGATGTAATGACCTTCCCTGTCTTTTTTAATCATATCTATTTTTACTTTGGCTTTGTCAGAAATCATAATAGCCACTCCTGCCTTCTTTTTCTTATTTGACGCCCAAAAGATTTTGCTCAAACCCTGAACCTTAAACTTGTGTATGTCCACCCGCCTCATATGTGTTTCTTGTAGACAACATATGGTGGGATTTTGGTTTCTAATCCACTCTGCTATTTGCTTCCGTTTTATGAGCGAGTTCATCCCATTCACATTCAGAGTTATAATCATCAGTTGTGCATTTGCTGACATTTTCAAATCCTCCCCC
>NW_025371671.1:0-951 GCF_016433145.1 Gracilinanus agilis | reverse complement strand
CTTTCTACCCCCTCCCTTATTTCCCCCCCCCTTTTTGTTTTTAAAGGCCTTATGAATTCCCTCCCTCTTCTCCCCTCCCTTTTTTTGCCTGCACTCTGAGCCCGCACTCTGCAACCTGCGTCTGCTCTCTGCGGCCTGCTCCCGCGCTCAGATTTTGTGTGAGTTCGTTAACTTTTTGGGGTCCTAAATCTTGCTACACTCAGGAACAGGCCCCGGAGCTGCCAATGACTCGATGGGTGCCCCAAACTTGCTCTATTTCTTTTTAGGTGGCTTAGGTGCTATAGGTGTTGTGTGTGGAGGGGTGGGGGTGGGGTGGTTGCTCAGCCCACGATTTAGTGAGAGCTGTTTCACCCCTTTTTAGCATGGAAATGCCTTGATTCCATGTACCTTCCACGCTGTGCCCAGTTGTGGGGTTCCTCCGTTCGTCTGGACTTGTTTTTATGTCCCCTTGAAGAGTTTTGTGTGTTTTGGTCAGGAGAGGTTAAGAGCTGCTTCTTACTCTGCTGCCATCTTATCCTGTAAACTTTACTTTAAGTTTTGAATTGATTAGGTAAAAATAATTTAGGGGAGAGTTAATCCTTTTTTTTACAGAAGATAAGTTGATAGGGATCAACTGAAGGAAAATCTCATTGAGCTTAGTGTTTGGGATAAAACAGTTTAAGAATTCTATCTTGGGGGCAGCTAAGTGGCTCAGTGGATTGAGAGACAGGCCCAGACATGGGAGGTCCTGGGTTCAAATCTGGCCTCAGACATTTCCTAGTTGTGTGACCCTGGGCAAGTCACTTAACACCCATTGCCTAGTCCTTACAACTCTTTTGACTTAGAACCAATACAGAAGGTAAATGTTTAAAAAAAGTATTCCATCAGAGACAAGTGAGAGTTAAGATCCTAAAACAAATCCAACCACATTCATGAAATAATGGACAGATTTTACCATAATTATTTCCTTTC
>NW_025371670.1:0-1522 GCF_016433145.1 Gracilinanus agilis | reverse complement strand
GGGCAATAAGAACGATTACATGGTCAGCTAGTCAATTTCATGGTCGACCCAAAGTCGGTCCACCGAATACATGTGGCTGTAGAAAAGATGTTTCCAAGTTGTCTCAATGGGTGTGGTACACCCTAATCAACAATGACACATCTGGAAAGATGGTGAAAGAACATGAGATCAAGTATTACAGAAAGTGATCTCAGATTCCCAGCTTGGGTGGGTGGAGTTGCTCCTAAGGGTTATCTTATAAACAGATCCCATTTCATTTCACAATGATTTTGAATGAGGAAGAAGAATGTCACTGAATTCAAAAAAGATCTAACATAAAAGGCAAATAGAAAAACACCAAATAGAGGAGGAAATTTGAGGCAAGGACAGGAGTGGGACATTTTAAGACAACTTCTACAACCAAAAAAACCCACCACCATCACCAAAAGCACTGACTTGTTCATTTGCTTGTCAATAAGTGAACCGTAATCAAGTTAACAACATTCTAGTTTTCTAGGATTCACCAGGCATTGTGGATTCACACTGGAATCACTACAAGATATTGTAATTCTAAATTAATTAATTCTTCAGTACTCACTGGTTTGTAATATGTATAATTTAAATTTGTCCATTGGTCATGTGAAGTTTGTAAGGATGCAATGTCAGGGACTTTGCCCTCAGGCAGGAGAACAATTTCAGTACCTTTCTGCTTAGTTCAGTCACCTTTCCCCCCCAATTCCCAAGCTCCCAGACATCTAATAATAACGTCAATAATAATAAAACTAGGAATTTGTTTTCTGACTTCTTAGTCTTTCATCTTAATACCAAAAGAACCCTTTCTACAACCTCCCCCCATCAACACAACATGGGAAGATTTTAATACAACGTGGGGTTTATGAACTTCTTGCCAAGATGACTAACTAAATGAAGGCAGACCACCCAGTTCCCACAAACCTACTCTCGCAAAACCCTGAAGTTTGTTCCACAATGAAAAATGATTAATTACTCCGGTAAGAAACTACAGTGACTTGTTCTAACCTAGTACTTACTGCATGGAAAGTCAGAAGGAGAGGGGAAAGTGGGCATCAGGTGAACTTTGCTTTTGTCTAAAANTAGTGCTTACTGCATGGAAAGTCAGAAGGAGAGGGGAAAGTGGGCATCAGGTGAACTTTGCTTTTGTCTAAAATAGACAAGGGAAGGTTCAACACACACACACACACACACACACACACACACACACACACACCAACAATGTGGTGTCAAAGTACATCAAACCCAAAAGGGGAAACGTGAGGATGGGGAAGGTGTTGGGGAAAGGGTTAGGAAGAAGGATAATACTAGGGAGGGAATGGTAATAAGCAAAACATTTCCTGATTCTGAAGTGAGGGATTAAACTGGGGAAAAAGAAAAGAACTAGAATCTTAGGAGTACCCAAATCTATGAGATCACAGATCTATTAGACTATTTAAGAATGCAGTTATCTCTGGAATCCCTTACTCCCTTGTCCTAATGATAACTCTTCCTTTACCAAACCTTAGCCCTA
>NW_025371669.1:0-2911 GCF_016433145.1 Gracilinanus agilis | reverse complement strand
GAGAGAAATCTGTGACTCTAATATCATGGTAAAAAAACATGCACTGAATGACTGTGAATTTGATAATAATGCAGAGAAATTCAGGCAATATTCAGTCCTAAATCACTATATGAAATTAACTTCAGGAAATAACTTGTGTCAGGATAGCAAATATAGGAAAACATTTCCAGAAGAAGTAGGACTTGTTGAGTCACCTGAGAAATCTCCTGAAATGTCTGTGTATCAAGGTAATCCAGAGGGAATGCCCTTTGGCTGGATTTTAGATGTCTTTAGACATCCACAACATAAAAGTATAGTGATGGTTTCTGTGAATGATAAAGGTGAGAGACCTTTCACTAAGAATTCTGAGCTTTCAGCATATCAGAGAAACCACAGTAGAGGGAAACCTTATGAATGTAAAGAGTGTGGAAAGACTTTCAGAAAGAGGGGCAATCTTGCTGCACATCAGACCATCCACACTGGAGAGAAAACATATGAATTTGGAAAGGGTTTTAATTGGAAACTCTCTCTCACTGCACATCAGAACATCCATACAGGAGCAAAACCTTATAAATGTAAACACTATGGAAAGGCTTTCACACAGGACTCCCTTGCTGTCCATCAGAGAATCCACACTGGAGAGAAACCTTATGAATGTAAACACTGTGGAAAAGCTTTCACAAAGAGTGCCAATCTTGTTGCACATTGGAGAATCCACACTGGAGAGAAACCTTTTGAATGTAAACACTGTGGAAAGGCTTTTACTTGGAAGGCCTCTCTTGTTGTCCATCAGAGAATCCACACTGGAGAGAAACCCTTTGAATGTAAACAGTGTGGAAAGGCTTTCAGAAAGTGGGGCAATCATGCTACACATCAGAGGATCCACACTGGAGAGAAACCCTTTGAATGTAAACAGTGTGGAAAGGCTTTCAGAAAGTGGGACGTTCTTGCTGCACATCAGAGAATCCACACTGGAGAGAAACCTTATGAATGTAAACACTGTGGAAAGACTTTCACACAGCGTGCACATCTTGCTGTACATCAGAAAATCCACAGTGGAGAGAAACCTTATCAATGTAAACAGTGTGGAAAGGCTTTCACAAAGAGGGACTCCCTCACTGTTCATCAGAGAATCCACTCTGGAGAGAAACCTTATGAATGTAAAGAGTGTGGAAAGACTTTTACCTGGAAGGGCTCTCTCACTGCACATCAGAGCATCCACACTGGAGAGAAACCTTATGAATGTAAACAATGTGGAAAGGCTTTCACAAAGAGGGACTCCCTTGCTGTCCATCAGAGAATCCACACTGGAGAGAAACCTTATGAATGTAGGCATTGTGGAAAGGCTTTCATAGACAGGGGTACTCTTGCTGCACATCAGAGAATCCACACTGGAGCAAAACCTTATGAATGTAAACATTGTGGAAAGACTTTTACCTGGAAAATCTCTCTCACTGCACATCAGAGCATCCACACTGGAGAGAAACCCAATGAATGTAAAAATTGTGGAAAGGCTTTCACACGTAGGTACTCCCTTGTAGTACATCAGAGAATCCATACTGGAGAGAAACCTTATGAATGTAAGCACTGTGGAAAGGCTTTTACAAAGTGGGGCAATCTTAGTGCACATCAGAGAATCCACACTGGAGAGAAACCTTATGAATGTAAACACTGTGGAAAAGGTTTTGCCTGGAAGGTCTCTCTTGCTGTACATCAGAGAATCCACACTGGAGAGAAACCTTATGAATGTAAACACTGTGGAAAGCCTTTCACAGAGAGGAGCAAACTTGTTGCCCATCAGAGCATTCACACTGGAGAGAGACCTTATGAATGTAAACACTGTGGAAAGGCTTTCACAAAGAGGGGCAATCTTGCTGATCATCAGAGAATCCATACTGGAGAGAAACCTTATGAATGTAAACACTGTGGAAAGGCTTTCACAAAGAGGGGCACTCTTGCTGTACATCAGAGAATCCATACTGGAGAGAAACCCTATGAATGTAAACATTGCGGAAAGGCTTTCACAGAGAGGAGCAAACTTGTTGCCCATCAGAGCATCCACACTGGAGAGAAACCTTATGAATGCAAACAGTGTGGAAAGGCTTTCACACAGAGAAGCAATCTTACTGCACATCAGAGAATCCACACTGGAGAGAAACCTTATGAATGTAGACAGTGTGGAAAGGCTTTCACACGGAGGGACCATCTTGCTAACCATGNTCACACGGAGGGACCATCTTGCTAACCATGAGAGAATCCACACTGGAGAGAATGCTTGTGAATGTAAACACTGTGGAAAGGCATTCACAAAGAGGGGCAATCTTGCTGTACATCAGAGAATCCATACTGGAGAGAAACTATGAATGTAAACACTGTGGAAAGGCATTCACAGAGTAGTAAACTTGCTGCACATCAGAGAATCCACTCTGTCTGGTCTGATGGCAGTGATCTGTGGCCTAGGAGTTTCCTCCCTGGTTTGGGCCCTGGTTCTTTGACCTCTACTGGATCAGAAGCCAGGCCCTTGGGATGGTCCTTGTAGTTCAAGGAAGTCAGGTAAGAGGAGGAGGAGGAGGACACTAGGGGAGTGGGAGTTCCTTGAGGGCAGGGACTATTTAATTTTTGTCTTTGTACCCTCAGCATATGGACAGGACCGGAGATAAGGTAGGGGCTTAATAAAAGCTTGTTAAATTGATGTGTGATGTGCCCCTCTTCCCCAGGGCCCTTTGGTGATCTTTGGGTGGTGGGCGAAGAACTCATTCCTCCTTGTGAAGATGGTTTAACTCTTCCCTTGTCTGTTTTAAGTTAATCAGTCAAAGCTTAATACCAGTCCCTAAGTATGAGTTCACAAGTCCCTTGTTAGAGTGGGTGACAACTCCAGAGGCCATTTCCCTGCCCCTGAGCAGTGTTACACAAATTGAAAGACTTCAAATTT
>NW_025371668.1:6827-10220 GCF_016433145.1 Gracilinanus agilis | reverse complement strand
CTTCTTAATTACTTGCTGGAGTCTCTTTGCTAATATTCTATTTAAGATTTTTGCATCTATGTTCATTAGGGAGATTGGTCTATAGTTTTCTTTCTCTGTTTTTGGTCTACCTGGCTTTGGAATCAGTACCATATTTGTGTCATAAAATGAATTTGGTAGGACTCCTTCTTTGCTTATCATATCAAATAATTTGTATAGTATTGGGATTAGTTGCTCTTTGAATGTCTGATAGAATTCACTTGTGAATCCATCAGGCCCTGGCGATTTTTTCTTAGGGAGTTCTTTAATGGCTTGTTCAATTTCTATTTCTGATATGGGATTATTTAGGTATTCTATTTCTTCTGCTGTTAATCTAGGTAGTTTATATTTTTGTAAATATTCATCCATATCTCCTAAATTGTTATATTTGTTGCCATATAATTGGGCGAAATAGTACTTAATGATTGCCTTAATTTCCCCTTCATTAGAGGTGAGGTCTCCCTTTTCATCTCTTATACTGTCAATTTGGTTTTCTTCTTTCCTTTTTCTTATTAGATTGACTAGTACTTTGTCTATTTTATCTGTTTTTTCAAAATACCAGCTTCTAGTCTTATTTATTAATTCAATAGTTCTTTTACTTTCGATTTTATTAATTTCTCCCTTAATTTTGAGTATTTCTAATTTAGTTTTCATCTGGGGTTTTTTTATTTGTTCGCTTTCTAATTTTTTGAGTTGCATGCCCAATTCGTTAATCTCTGCCCTCCTTAATTTGTTAATATATGCACTCAAGGATATAAATTTCCCCCTGAGTACTGCCTTGGCTGCATCCCACAGAGTTTGGTAGGATGTCTCATCATTGTCATTCTCTTCAATGAAATTGTTGATTGTTTCTATGATTTCTTCTTTGACAATTTGGTTTTGAAGAATCATATTGTTTAATTTCCAATTGGTTTTTGACTTGCCTGTCCAGGTGCCCTTACTGATTATTATTTTTATCGCATTATGATCTGAGAGGGTTACATTTATTATATCTGCTCTTTTGCATTTGTTTGCCATGATTCTATGCCCTATTACATGGTCAATCTTTGTAAATGTACCATGTGCGGCTGAAAAGAAGGTGTATTCCTTTTTGTCCCTATTTATTTTTCTCCACATATCAATTAGATCTAATTTTTCTAGGACTTCATTCATCTCTCTTACCTCTTTCTTATTTATTTTTTGGTTTGATTTATCTAGATCTGAAAGAGGAATATTTAGATCTCCCACTATTATGGTTTTACTATCTATTTCCTTCTTGAGCTCTGCCAGTTTCTCCTTTATGAATTTGGATGCTATACCACTTGGTGTATATATATTGAGCAGTGTTATTTCCTCATTGTTTATACTGCCTTTAATCAGGATGTAATGACCTTCCCTGTCTTTTTTAATCATATCTATTTTTACTTTGGCTTTGTCAGAGATCATGATAGCCACTCCTGCCTTCCTTTTCTCATTTGATGCCCAAAAGATTTTGCTCATACCCTTAACCTTGAACTTGTGTGTGTCTACCCGCCTCATATGTGTTTCTTGTAGACAACCTATGGTAGGATTTTGGTTTCTGAACCACTCTGCTATTTGCTTCCGTTTTATGAGTGAGTTCATCCCGTTTCACATTCAGAGTTACAATTGTTAGTTGTGTATTCACTGACATTTTTTGTATCCTCCCCTAGACCCACTCCTTCTTATTGCACTATTTTCTTTTACACCAGTGGTTTGCTTTCAGCCAGTATCCCTTATCCCCTCCCTTGATTGACTTCCCTTTCTGTCCCCTCCCTTGTTGTTCTCTTCTTTTTGTTTTTTTTAAAGACGGAATGAATTCCCTCCCCCTTCTTCTTCCCTCCCTTTTTGGCCTCCCCACTCCCCTGCTCCCTTTGGTTTATCCCTTCTGACTTTCTCAGTAGGGTTAGATGGAGTTTTTTATCCAGATGGATAATAAAGCTACTCTTCCTTCTCCGGGTTGATTATACTGAGAGTAAGGTTTGATTATTACCTCTTAATGCTCTCTTCTTCTCCTTCTTATGGTAGTATTTATCCCCTCCCCTTCCCATGCCCTCTTTGTGTGTAATAGAATATCTTTTTTTCTTATTTACTCGGATTTTTCTTGGTGTCCCCTACTATTCCTCCCCTCTTTCCCACCCCCCATGTCATCTTAGACCATTTAGTATCCTGTCCTCTCCCTATGAATTATTCTTCTGGTTGCTATAATAGTGAATATTATAGTAGTGTATAGAGTTCACTACAGAGAATTATACATAGCATTTCTCCACCTACAGATAATACAGATAATTAGATCTTATTTATGCCCTTAAAGAGTCAAGCTTAAAAGACTATGAGTTTTCTTTCTTTTCCCTCTGTTTCTTATTTACCTTTTCATCTTTCTCTTGATATCTGTTGTTGAGTGTTAAACTTTCCATTTAGTCCCGGTCTCTTTTGTGCAAAAACTTGGAATTCTTCAATTTTGTTGAATGCCCATACTTTCCCCTGAAAGTATATGGTTAGTTTCGCTGGGTAGTTGATTCGTGGCTGAAGGCCCAGCTCTCTTGCCTTTCTGAATATTGTATTCCAAGCCTTGCGTTCTTTTAGTGTTGAGGCTGCCAGATCTTGTGTGGTCCTTATTGGTGCTCCTTGATATTTGAATTGTCTCTTTCTGGCTTCTTGTAAGATTTTTTCTTTGACTCGAAAGCTCTTCAATTTCGCTATTATATTTCTGGGTGTTGACTTTTCTGGGTCCAGTTTAGAGGGTGTTCTATGGATCCTTTCAATGTCTATATTGCCCTCTTGTTGTAGAACTTCAGGGCAATTTTGCTGAATAATTTCTTTGAGTATGGAGTCCATGTTTTTATTAATTTCTGCCTTTTCTGGAATACCAATTATTCTCAAGTTATCTCTTCTAGACAGGTTTTCTTGGTCTGTCACTCTCTCATTGAGATATTTCATGTTTCCTTCTATTTTATCAGTCTTTTGACTTTGTTTTATTTGTTCTTTTTGTCTTGAGAGATCATTGGTTTCTAAATGTTCGATTCTAGCCTTTAAGGATTGGTTTTCCTTTTCAATCTGGTCATTTTTGGTCTTCAGTTGTCTTGTCTCACTTTCCAATTGCGGAATTCTGCCTTTTAAACTGTTATTTTCTTGCCAGATTTCTTCCATCTTCCTTAGCATTTCATTTTTAAACTCTTCCATAACTTGTGACCAGCTTTCATTTTTTTGGGGAGGTTTGGATTTTTGTTTTCCCTCCTCTGTTGTCTGGATTTTCTCTGTGTAGAAGTTGTCCAGTGTTCCAGAGTTTCTCTTGATGGTCTTTTCCTTCTGGATTTCCTTATTGCTGGCCATTGTTAGCCCCGCCCCTTTTCTGCTTTGTCTTTGCACTCCGGGTCT
>NW_025371668.1:0-6732 GCF_016433145.1 Gracilinanus agilis | reverse complement strand
GGTCTCCTTGTCCTCGGGGTCAGTCCTCCTGGTAGTTCCCGGTCTGCCCCTCTGCCTGAGGTTCCTTCAGCAGTCTTTGGGGCTGCTTCCACAGCCATGCTCAGGTCTGCACTGGGTCCTCACTGGAGGTCCAAGCCTGGGCTGGAGATCGTTATTCGTGCCTAGGGCACTGCCTTTGCCTGCACTGATGCTCTTAGGGCCCTGCTTTCACCCCCTCAGAAGGTAGTGAAAGTCCGTGGGCTGGAGATCTTCATTCGCCCCTGAGGTGATGCCTTCAGTGCTTGGGAAAGGCCGCATTTTAGGGGCCTTTGTCCTGGCCAGAGGCGGTGCCTTCACCCATGTGGGCGCTCAGGGAAAGTCCCAGCCACCTGGGGTCCCTCGTCTTGCAGCTCACAGGTACGGGCTCAGGGGCTGCCAGTGATTATCTGGTTGCCCCAGTCCTGTTTACCTGCTTGTGCGGCGTGGGGGGTGGGGGAGGGGCTTCTTCCTCTTGTGTTTTAGTGAGAGCTGTTTCACCCCTTTAAAGTGTGGAAATGCCCTGATTCTGCGTACCTTCAATGCTGCGCCCTGTTGTGGGGTTCCTTCGTTCCTCTGGACTCGTTTTTATTTCTCCTTGAGGGGTCCTGTGTGGTTTGGTCAGGAGAGATCGAGCAGCTGCTCCTTACTCTGCCGCCATCTTGACCGGAAGTCTAGCATCCAAATTTCTAAAGGAGAAGCTAGTGAAACTCAAGGACGAAATAGATAGCAAAACTATACTAGTGGGTGACCTCAACTTCCCCTATCAGATCTAGATAAATCAAACCAAAAAATAAATAAGAAAGAGGTAAGGAAAGTTAATGAAATCATAGAAAAATTAGAGTTAATAGATATATGGAGAAAAATAAAAGGGGACAAAAAAGAATACACCTTCTTTTCAGCAGCACATGGAACATTCACAAAGATAGACCATGTACTAGGGCATAGAAACATGGCAAACAAATGCAAAAGAGCAGAAATAATAAATGCAACCTTATCAGATCATAATGCAAGAAAAATAGTTATTAGTAAGAATAGATGGAGAGGCAAACAAAACACTAATTGGAAATTAAATAATATGATTCTCCAAAATAAGTTAGTAAAAGAACAATCATAGAAACAATTAAAATCACTTAGTGCATATATTAGCAAATCAGGGAAGGAAGAGATTAATGAATTGGGCATGCAACTTAAAAAAACTAGAAAATGAACAAATTAAAAATCCCCAGATGAAAACTAAATTAGAAATATTAAAAATCAAAGAGAAATTAATAAAATTGAAAGTAAAAGAACTATTGAATTAATAAATAAGACTAGAAGCTAGTATTTTGAATTTGTCCATAACATCCCTGGGGATTTTCTTTTTGGAATTTAATGTAGGGGATGATCTATAGATTCTTTCAATATTTATTTTGCCCTCTTTTTTAATATCAGGACAGTTTTCTTGGATAATTTCTTGTAATATGATATGAAGTCTTTTTTTGTTCCAGGCTTTCAGGTAGACCAATAATTCTCTAATTTTCTCTCTTAAATCGGTTTTTCAAGTCAGTTGTATATTCAATAAGATATTTCATGTTTCCTTCTATTTTTCCATTCTTTTGCTTTTGCTTTATTAATTCTTGCTGTCTCATGATATCATTAGCGTCTGCTTGCCCAATTCTGGTCTTTAAAGACTGATTTTCAGATATGATTGTTTGATTTTTCCTTTTTGTTTTTGGTTTATCCTATTTTTCATGGATTCTAATCAATTCTGTTCTCTAATTTGCTTGTTACTTCATTTGATTTCTGTGCCTTTTTTTCCATATGGGCAATTTTTTTCTTTTAAACTGTTATTTTCTTCTTGTATTACTTTCATTTCTTTTTCCCATTTTTCTTCCCTTTTTTATTCTATCTTTCTTACTTTGTTCTTGAACTCCTTTTGGAGTTCTTCAAGATCTTGTGAACAATTCTCATTTTGGGGGGATGTTTTTGCTTGGTTTTCACTCTTTGCTGTATTTTGCTCTTTTTCTCCATAGAAATTATCCAGGGTCAAGAGCTTTATTTGCTGTTGCTTATTCCTTTTACCTCTAGTGGATTGGGGATCCTGCATTTTGGTGGTCATTGCTTTCTTAGCTTCTTTCTTGCAGGGCTTTGCCTTGGTAACATCTTCCCTTCCCAGTCAGAAGCCCAAGTAAGGACAGTTATATCTGTGATGTTCTTTGTGTAGGGTGAGCTTTGTGTAGTGTTTTGTCCTGAGACTATCTTTAGACCCTGCTGCCTCAGCTGTAACCAGCCATGTTTCTTCCTAGACTCTAAGCTCTTCAGTCTTGAGTCTCACTGCCAGGGCTTTGAGTTGGCCTCATGGGAAACTGTGGTTCTTTCAGCCATTCCCCAAAATTTAGAGATTGCCTTGGGCCTTGGTTTTACTTTGGCACAGAAGGTGGTGTGTGGGATGGGTGATCAGCTTGAGATTTGATTAGTGCAGTTCTGCCACCTGTTAGCATGGGATTCTCTACTCACTGCCTACCTTTAATGCAGCTTCCAGTGGAAGAGACCTTTTATTCATCCTGTTTTGATTTCTGTCCTTTTGAGATGTTTTGTAATGATCAGTTGGAAGGAGATTCAGAAGGCTCCTGCTACTATACCACCATCTTGGCTCCACCCCTCAGGTATCTTTTAAGATTCATTTCTTCTCCAGTTATCAATATCAATAAAACATTAATCCTAAAGAATATCAGTCTTGATATGCTTGGGATTAAGTGATCCCCAGTTTTAGCAAGAAGATACCAAAACAACAAATCAATCAAATGACACATCCCCTGTCCTTGAGCTCAGTGATTAGAAATCTTCTTAGAAGATCCATGTCTTTCCAATATAGCAACATGAAATGTCTCAACACTGACTTTTTTCAAGTAAATTGAGCCAAATAAATTTGCTATATACTCTTACTTTGAATAAAAGATGTGACTTCTGTTTCATAAGAGTGCACCTTTCTTGTCCAAGAAATGGGGGTAAAGTCAGTTTATGCCCAAATAATATATAAACATGGTACTGATACCTAAACAAGAAAGAACTAAAACAGAGAAAGGAAACAATAAAGACCAATTTCCCTAATGAATTTGGGTGCAAAAATTTTAAATAAAACATTAGCAAGTATTTAAGTAAAATACAGTTTTATATCACTAGAATTATATACCATGACCAAGTGGGTTTTATACTAGGAATACAAGGATGTGTCAATATTAGGATCAGCATAATTAACCATATTAATAACAAAACCAACAGAAACCATATGATTATCTCAATAGAAACAGAAAAAAAGCCTTTGTGAAAATACAACATCCATATGTAGAAAAGTAACTAGAAAACATTGGAAAAAAGGAGTGCTTCTTAAACAGATAAAGGGCATCTATCTAAAATTATAAGCAAGCATTATCTATAATGCGGATGAGTCAGAACCCTTTCCAGTAAGACTAGGGATGAAGCAAGGATGACCATTATCATAACTATCATTTAGTATTCTACTGAAAATACCAGCTACAGCAATAAGAGCAGAAAAAGAAGTTAAATGAATTAGACTAGGCAATGAAGAAATAAAGTATTCACTACTTGTAGATGATATAATAGTATAAACGGTGAACCCCAAAGAATCAACACAAAACACAAAACTTTAGAGGAATAATTAACAATTTTAACACATTGTAGGATGCATAACAACCAACATAGATCATCAGCATTTCTATTTACCACCAAAATATTTCAACAGCAAGAGATAGAAAAAGAAATTCCATTTAAAATAACTACAGACAATATTTAATATCCATGAGTATATTTACTGAAACAAACCCAGCATCTACATGACCACAATTACAATACACTTTTCACAAAAATAAAATCAGACCTAAACAATTGGAAAGATTGTTAATTGCTCATGGATAGACTAAACCATTTTAAAATGAAAATTATAATTCTACCCAAATAAATTCATCTATTCTGTTCAATACAAAACTACACAAAAATATTTCTTTGAAATAGAAAAATAACAAAATTCATCCAGAAGTACAAAAGTTTAAGAATAAGAAATGATTTAATAAACAATTTATTTTTTATTTTATCAATTACATGCCATAACAATTTTTTGCATAAATTGTCTTAAATTATATGATTCAGATTGTCTCCCTCCTTCCTTCCCTCTCTCCTCTCATAGCTGGCAAGCAATTCAATCTGGGTTATTCTTGTATTAACATGCAAGACATATTTCCATGTTGTTTATTTTTATGAGTGACTAATCTTACAAAATTGAAACCCCAAAACATATACCCAAATTAAAAAGTGAAAAATAATATGACTTCATCTTCATTTCTACTCTACCAGTTATTTCTCTGAATGTGGATAGCATTCTTTGTCATAAATCTAAGGGAATTAATATTTAAACTATGAAGGAACAGGACCTATCCATACCAGATCTCAAACTATTTTATAAAATAGTAATCATCAAAACTAACTGCTACTACTAAGAAATAGAATAGGGCATCAATGAAATAAATTAGGAAATTTGCACACATTAGTTAGTGACTATCATCACCTAGTGGTTTTATAAACCTAATGATCCAAGCTATTAAGGGAAGAATTTACTTTTTGACAAACCTACTAGGAAAACTAGAAAACAATATGGCAGGAAATAGACATGGACCAAAATCCCACACCATACACCAAGATAAAACCAAAATGGATACTTGATCTAGGAATAAAAAGGTATAGCATAAAAAATTAAGGGAATATGGATAAGGGAAGAATTTATGACCAAAACAGATATTAGGAATATTATGAAAAATGGGATTATTTTTATTGCATTAAATCGAAAAGTTTCTATACAAACAAAACCAATGCAACCAAAATTAGAAAGGAAAATATAATTTGAAAAAAAGTATGTTGAAAATGTCTCTGACACAGACTTTGTTTCTCAGTTATAAAGAAAATTGAGCCAAATTTGCAAATATACAAATAATTCACCAACAGATAAGTCAAATTATATGAATAGGCAGTTTTCAAATAAAAAATATAAACCTTTCTATAATAGCATGAAGGAATGCCCCAAATCACTATTAAATAAAGTAATGAAGATTAAAATAACTCTGCGATAACATTTTACACCTATCAGATTATCTATTATGAGAAAAGAGGAAAATGATAAATGTTTTGGGGGATATGAGAAAATTGAGACACTAATGCACTGTTGGCAGAACTGTGAACTGATAACACCATTCTGGAGAGCAATATGTAACCATACCCAAGGGCCATAAAACTATACATACCCTTTCACCCAGTAATAATACTAATATGCCTTTATCCCAAAGAGATCAGAGGTAGGGGAAAAAGTATATATTTATACAAAAGCAGCTATATTCGTAGTGACAGAATTGGAAATTAAGGGAATATTCATTAACTGAGAAATGCCTGAACAAGTTGTAGTATCTGCTTGTTATGGAATACTATTGTGCCATAAAAAGCAAAAACAAGATGATAAAAAACAACACAGAAAGGCTTATATGAAGTGATGCAAAGTGAAGTGAGAAAAACTAGAAGAGTGCATAAAGTAACTGAAATACTGTATGATAATCAACTTTGAAGGACTTAATTAGCATCATCAAAACAAAGGTTCAAGAAAACCTGAAAGAAATCATGAACAGAAAATGCTATCCAAGGTCAAAGAATGAAATGTTGGTATTTGATTGCAGATAAAATCATGCCATCCTTCATCTTATTTACTTCATTTTTATTGTATATATGACATATGTCTTCAGTCATGACATGGGAAATATGGAACTATGTATTGCATGAAAGTTCTAGTATTACTCATAGCAGATTATTTTTACTGTAATGCCTCTAAGACTGGTACAAAGGAGGGAGAGAATCTGAAACACAAATGTCAGAAAACAATTGTCAAAAATAGTTTCTACATGTAATTGAAAAACATATTATTTGGTAAAAGAAAATAAGACACAATTCAATGGAATAATGAATTCAATTGAGCATGATAGAAAATAAATAGTTAGAATAACTGTAACTTGTGCTCTCTAAATGTCTATGCTTTGTTGCATAGCCCTGATTACCACATCCCAGTTACCACAGTGTCAGATCAAGGGTGGTAAAAAGACAAATATTTAATATTGCAATTATTATCACAAATTCCATCCAGGGGGAAAGGGGACTATTGAATAAAATTAAAGAGAAATTTTAATGCATTTTGAAATTTTGGTAACAGTAATTTTCAAAAGTTCTCTTTGAAGGGACTTATTTTCAAAGGTCATATCATTAAAATCAAGAGATTTTTGTAGTTTCTCTGAATTTGCGAAAGAATGTCCCTTTTACTTAATGAACATATAATGCTTGCTTTCATAGAGTTTCCTTAGAACATGTTCAGTCATTTGATAACCATTTATTCAAATAAATTCCAAATAAATTGTTATGTTAGAACAACTGTTAACACCACCCATCTCATTTAAAAATGTCAGACTGGATATAAGAAAGCTCTTGGCTTAAACATTAAATAGAAGAACTGAAATTTTATGTGTTCCAGAAGTTAAGTCTGGAAAATAACTGAGCTCATTTAAATATTCCATCTTAGAGTATTAAAGCTAGCCTGGAAATAACATGGGTGTTGGTGGTTTAAATCCAAATGTTATAAAGCATTTGAATTAATTTTGTAAATATATATATATATACTGTAAATATATA
>NW_025371667.1:0-2559 GCF_016433145.1 Gracilinanus agilis | reverse complement strand
AGGTGGACGCTGACGTCACCGGCCATCAGCTCTCAGTGGGGGATGGGGAGTGGGAGAGCCTAGCCCGGGTTCAGCTCCGCTTGGCTGCGGCTCCCCCTCTGGCTGAGAATGGCTACTGCAGAAGAGAGAGATGGGGGAGGGGGGGCGGGATCCGTCCAAAGCCCAGCTGAGGCTCAGCTGCCTGAACCTGGGAGACAAGAGGGCAGGAAGCACAAGCCCTGGACCCCTGAGACCATTCCCAAAGTTGGGAAATGGTTCCCAAAGGATTCCTCCTTGGCTTTCCACTCACTGGTCTCTGAGCTGTGACGGTCCCCGCGGGATGGGGGACACGTGTGGCACAGGAGACAGGGCCAGGGAGACTCCTGCGCTGATTCCAGGCTTTAGGCTCAGAAGAAGGACTGAACCTGCTGGTTAGGGGTTGCCCCAAAGGAAAATATTTAACTCAGAGTTTTTACAGAGGGAGAAGTCTGATTGGCTGGGGAAAGGGGTAGGGAAGGGATATGGGGATGGAGTCTGAATGGTCTTGTAAGTTTGGATGGGACGGAGGGTTGAAAGAGGTCATTTGATCCAACTTCCTCATTTGACAGGAGAGGTAAGTAAAGTCAAGACCAGGACAGGGGCTTGGCCAAGGTCACACAGTCAGGAAGGGACAGAAAAGGGCCTTGAGTATAGGACTCTCTTACCTGCCAGACAAGCTGTCTTATCCCTTGTCATCTACCTCCTCTGAGAGTCAAGCTCAGTGGGTCCTAGTTCCTTGGGAAAGTACTCCACAGAAGCAGGTGAAGAAATTTTCCATAGAGCTAGGGGTTCTGGCATTTTTTTATTTGAACCAGGGCTTAAGAGAACCCTGGACTTGGGGTCAGCCTGGGATGGTCATTGAGCAGGACGAATTACATGCCTATTTCTGAATTAGTTTCTCCCATTTGTAAGATAATCGGGTTGGCCACCACCTGGTTCTCTCTGGGCCCTCACTGAACATTCTCCTGGGGTAACTAGATAAAAGCCTTGACAAGCCCTTATTTCTAGTCCTCAGAGGATTCCCTGTCAGGAGAATGGGGTGCTGGGTAAAGGAGCTCCTTTAACATTCTGAATGTGGGGGAGATGAACAAGAATTGGTCTAAGGAGTTGGGGAACCTTGGAGAGTCAGAGGTCCAGAAGGGCTTGGTGGAGGTGAACTGAAGGGCAGGTGGGTTTTCATTGATGGGAAGGAATACGGAAATTTTAAACAGAAAATAAGTGGGGACTTAAAACTATGCAAAGAGACCTGCTTGGGCTGCAGAAGGGTACTAGGGGAATCAGGATGGGGAAGGAAGCCCCAATTATACCTCTCTGACCAGAGCTCATATGCCCTTTCCTCTCCCACTCTGAGGGGTACAGCCAACCAACAAGAGAGGATTTCTCCCCCAACCTGAAGACATCAGGCTTATAGAAATCTCTCATTAACAGTATCCTTGCTGCCAGCAACCTGAAGAGGAAAATGAAGCCAGAAATGGGGGCCCAATGCAATTGTTTATAAAAAATGGGACCAGGAGAGGGAAGACACCTTCCCCAGGAGGGCTAGAAGCACTTCATAGGCAGGCCCAAGCTTATTCTAGCAAATACTGTACACAGACAAATACATACACATAGACACAACTCCCAACTTAGACACAAAGTGGTCCACCCTTCAACATCGCCATTTCATTAAGAATCTTAAACATCATCACCCATGAGGAACCATGGTGGGATACAAAGGGAGGTTTCAAAAGTACCTTCAGAAATATCTTGCTGACTTCAGAGATTGGGCAGCTAAAGGCAAAATAGGTTGGAAATAATCATTCTTCGTAAAATCTCTTGGGAAGGAATGATGGAAGATTGAAACTTATTTCCTCCTGGGTGAGGATGACTTTCTTCTAGGGGTATTTAGACATGTAGAAGGACTCCCCCATTGTCTCTACCAACCCATTCAGTATGGATATGTTCTCTTTGTATATTCATAGCTGGAATTCTCCTCTGTACTCCCATGCTGCTCTGTACACTCCCAGCACTCAGGTCTGCTCTCTACAGAAGAATGAATATATCTTGAGTTCCCCTATAATCCCTCTATTGAGTTCCACATACATGAAGAGTCATATATTCAGTGATATATAGTCTATTGTCTCTTGGGAACAGTATATATGAGTCTTGAAGTATTCTCACTCCTTGTTCACATATATAAGCCCTCATGTAGTCTAGATTTATAAAGGAGAATCACATTGAGACTCACAAATCATTCACTCTACATCGATAAGTCTGCATGTTCCCTGTATTCCCATAGATGAAGAATGAGATCCTCCGTGTGTACATCAGTAGGAGTCTTCATATTCCTATCGAAGGGAGAGGAGTAGAATCCTTAGAGGTATATCAGAGGACCAATGTGAACTCTCATATAGGAAGAGAGAGACAGAGACAGAAACAGACACAGAGAAAGAAAGACAGAGAGAGAGGGACAGAGACAGACAAAAAGAGAGAGAGGGGAGAGAGAGAGAGAGAGAGAGAGAGAGAGAGAGAGAGAGAGAGAGAGAGAGACAAAGAGAAAGA
>NW_025371666.1:0-10915 GCF_016433145.1 Gracilinanus agilis | reverse complement strand
TCTCTCTCTCTCTCTCTCTCTCTCTCTCTCTCCCCTTTTTCTCTCTCTCTTTCTCTCTCTCTCCTTCCCTCTCTTTCTCTCTTTCTTCTTTCCTCTCTCCTTCTCTCTCTCTCTGTCTGTCTTTCTCTGTCTCTGTCTCTCTCCTTCCTTCCCTCCCTCTCTCCCTCTCCCTCTCTCTAACATACACTAAGCAGCAGAGCCTAGATTTGGGCTCAGTATCCTGAGCTCTTGTCACTCTGCCATGTTATTTGTCTTTGCTTATCAGATTCTGGCATAGGTTCCTTAACTAAAAGTTTGTATTTGATGTTCTCTACCAGTCTTGTCTTCTTATTCTAAACTTAGTAACCATCAACAAAAACTGGCAATCAAATATACAAACACAGTTTTTTAATGATCACACAAAAACACCATAAGCTCCAAGTTATTTATAATTTTTTAAATATGTGTGTATGTGGTTTTTTGTTTTGTTTTGTTTTTTTAGAGTTAAAGAAATGGGCAGCTAGCTGCCACAGTGGATAGAGCACCAGGCCCAGAGTCAGGAAGATCTGGCTTCAATTACAGCTCAAATATTTACAAGCTATATGACTCTGGGTGAGTCACTTAACCTTTTTGCCTCAGTTTCTTCATCTGTAAAATGAGCTGGAGAAGGAAATGGCTAACCATTCTAATATCTTTGCCAAGAAAACTTCAAATGGAGTCACAAAGAGTTGGACATAATCCAGAACAACTATAACAAAATTAAAGAAATTAATTCCTGGATGCAATTTGTATGATGAGGCAAAGAAAAGCCTAGAATAAGAGTTGGAAAGTGTGGCTCTACCACTAACTTACTATACAATATTTCTTTTAAAAGTGTCTTTTTCAACTATGGGAGTAGAAATGCAAAAGAAACTTATGACATCACTTGTTTATATGGATATATGATTTGGGATTCTATGGAAATAAATATCAAGTGACAACATTTGTACAACCCAGTGAAATTGCTTGTTGGCTTGGGGTGGGTGTGGAGGGAAGAGGGGAGGGAAAGAAAATGAATCATGTAAACATGGGAAAATATTTTTAAGATAAAATTTAAAAATAAAAATAAAATAAAATACCTAAAAGTATCTTTTTCATTATGAACTTAACTAACAACATCAAACATGAACATTTCAACATACAAAGAAGAAAAGAGAAGACCATATATAAAGCTATAGAAAGCCTATTGGGCATAGTTTGGAGGTTTTAAAGTGTTTAGTAATTTGAACACAATCATTATAAAACTGGCCTGTTGATCTCTATCCCTTCTGAACGTCTACTTTCTTCTAGATGTCTCCATTGCATATCATCTCCCCCTTTAGATTATGAGCTCCTTGGAAGCAGGGTATTTTGTCTTTGGCATTTCTTTAAATCCTCAACATTGGGGGGATATGCCCATAGTGGGCATTTAATACATGCTTATTGGCTGACTCCCAACCTCGTTATTAAAGAAGGAAAGCACCTCTGGCTCTAACTTTGAAAACTCCATGACCCTGTGGTTTAGCAACTTGCTCAAGGACGTGTGTGACCCATCAGCTCCTGACTGGTCCTCACGTGTCCCTGTGACTGAGGGTCATGTCAAAGATGGTTGATGTCTGAGGCAACTGGAATTGTCCACTCAGGAGGATATAAAAGCCATGATAAACTCGGTCTTTTTTAAGAGAGCCAGTACTCTTTTGGAGGCCACCTCTCCCCTTCTATTTCCAGCTGGGGGAACCTTTCCATAACCCTAGTGGTTCTAGTAACCTTCTGTGAGCCCACAGCCTAATGATCAACATATTCTTACCTAGACAAGTCTGAGTTAAGGTCTCAAGTCCCTGACTACTCCTGCTTTGTGTTTCTTTCTCTAAACACAGGTCACCAACAATGATCTTAGAGAGAGAGATTTCCAGCCTTAATGGCTACCTTGACAGATAGAGGAGTACAGAGCTACCAAAAAGGGGATAGATGCCAAGTGAACTTGATTCTCTCTCTTTTGCATCAAGCTCTCTCAGGACTAAACCTAAATCTAAACATAAATCTAAATACCTCACCTGAACAGTTGGGTGGTACAGTGGATAGAGTACCCAGGAAGACTTGATTTCAAATCTAATCTCAGATATTTCTCACCTGTGTGATCTTGGGCAAGTCTCTTCACTCCATTTGCCTCAGTTTTCTCATCTGTAAAATGAGCTGGTGGGGCAGCTGGGTAGCTCAGTGGATTGAGAGTCAGACCTAGAGACAGGAGGTCCTAGGTTCAAACCCGGCCTCAGCCACTTCCCAGCTGTGTGACCCTGGGCAAGTCACTTGACCCCCATTGCCCACCCTTACCACTCTTCCACCTATGAGACAATACACCAAAGTACAAGGGTTTAAAAAACAAACTAACAACAACAACAAAAAAAAAATGAGCTGGAGCAGGAAATGGCAAACTACTCCAATATCTCTGCCAAGAAAACCCCAAATGGGATGACGAAGGGTCAAACACTGAATAACTCAACCACAATAATATAGTTATAACCTAATTTTATGTAGTTAACTTAGCTCCATATAATCAACCAACATCGTCAGCCTAGGTTTATAAGAGTTAGAGCCCCTCGTAGGAGGAGGTGACTCTTGGGGCACAGCTTGCATCTCTAAATGCATATCTTATTTTGCACCGCTAATCTATCATTTCTTTGGTAAGATGTGGGCAGCATGTTTCCTCAATTAGTCTTCTAAAGTCATGATTCATCAATGTATTGACTCAAGTTCTGAAGTTTTTTAAGTTGTTTTCCTTTACATTATTGGGGTCATCACATGAATTATTCTCCAGATTCTGCTCATTTCACTCTGCATCAGTTCACACAATATTTCCCAAGTTTCTCTGTACCCATCTGTTGTATCTGTCATGACTTACATCACAACATTCCATCACTTGAATGGGTGATAATTTTTTCAGTCATTTGTCAATTGATGAACACCCATTTGCTTTGTTTTCATTTCTTTGCTACAACAAAAAACAGCTGCTATAAATAGTTTCATACATTTTGCTCCTCTTCTTCTGTCTTTAACCTCTCTGTCTCTTCCAAGTCAAAGATATGTAAAATTTAGAGACATTAGAAGTCTAGTTCCAAATTACCTTCCAGAAGAGTTGGACCTATTCACAGCTCCATCAATAATGCATGAGTATACCTGCCCTCCTTCCATTATTTTTTTAATCATTATCTTCTTTTGTCATTGTTGCCATTCTGATGGGTACAAGATGGAAGCCCAGAATTATTTTTATTTGCATTTTTCTTACTATTAGTGGCAAAGCATTTTTTATATGATTGATAGTTTATATCTTTTGAAAACTATCTTTTCATTTGACCTCTATGCAACCCTTTTTCAAGTCACTTCCTCTTCCTCAGTTTCCTCATATGTAAAATGAAATGCCTAAATTCACTTTCAGCTTTAATGTTTCTACTTTTTCCCTCCCACTAATTCTTTATCAACCTTATAAAGAAACCTTGATTGACAAGTTCCTTTTTACAGCCATAAGGAAACAACTTTATCTCTCTGTTTAAAAGCTATTTCTGTTCTGTTTCAATATGTTTTTAAAGATTAAATTCTGTTGTGGGCTGGGATTTTGATAATTTCAAGTTCCATAGAAGAAGTTGGACTGTGTCAGAGGCTAAGTTATAAAAACTACAGAAGAAACACAGCCATTATTAAAGAGAACAACTTTGCCATAACATCTGGAGTTCTAATGTGAGGGGGAAACCTGAAACAATCTAAAAGATGGAGAGCAAAAAATAACTCATGATAGGAAAAAACATAATCAGAGGAATTCCTGCTGTTTATCTATAGCTGCACAACTTAACCCGAACATAATCTCATGATCTGTTTCTTTTTCTCTTCCGCTTTGACATTGGAGAAATGGGCAGAGTGGGGTAAATGTTTTAGCTCTAATCCCGTTTTCATAGCCTTTTGCTGGTCCAACTTGCCAAGCCTCAACTTTGCATCACTCCCATCTACTTCCTTTGCTCCTGCTCGCATCCTGCTTAGCAGAAGTAGAGAAAGCCATGAAACTGTGACCAGGTCCACAACAAATTTAAACTAGGGAATCTCAACTGGGTCCTCGCTTTACATTATTGTGTTTATCATATAAACTGTTCTCCTGCTTCTGCCCATTTCACGTTGCTTCAGTTCATACTCTGTGTTGATCTGTCATGTTTTTCATGATTTACATCACAACATTCCATCACCCTATTAGGCTATAACTTTTTTTCAGTCATTTGTCAGTTGATGAGCACCCACTTTTTTTTCTTTTCTTTTCTTTTCTTTTCTTTTCTTTTCTTTTCTTTTCTTNTTTCTTTTCTTTTCTTTTCTTTTCTTTTCTTTTCTTTTCTTTTCTTTTCTTTTCTTTGCTACAACAAAACCTGCTGCTATGGTTTTATACCTCTGGGTCCTTTTCTTCTGCCTTTGACTTCTTTGGTCACTACCACGTAACAAGGCAATCCTTCTACTCCTTAATTAATACTAAATCCCATTCACCATACCTTCTCTTCTCTCCTCAATCCTCACACATTTTCCCAACATGCCACAACTTTGACTCATACTTCACCAAAAAAGAAAAAAAATTAGGCCATTTCTCAAGAGCTCCCTCTTCTTTTTCCTTCATCTCGAATCCCTTTGAAATCATGTCCCTTTATGTTCTCTTTCACTCTAGGCTCTGATGGTTTGTCTTTTAGTTGCTTTTCAGTCATGTTTGACTCTTTATGGCCCCATTTGGGGTTTTCTTTGCGAAAATGTTGGAGTGCTTTGCCATTTCCTTCTTTAGCTCATTTTATAAAGGAGGAAACTGAGGCAAACAGGGTTAAGTGGCTTGCCTAGGATCACACAGCAGGAAGTATGGTGTTTCTTTTTTTAAGGACACTTCCTCTATACATATCTTCAAATCTCCAGCCCTGTCCTGTCTTTTTAAAAAGACTATTCCTATTATTATCGCCCTCCCTATCTTTAACCTCTCTATATCTACTGTCTCTTTCCTTGCCACTTACAAACATTTCTAAATCTCTTCCATCCTTTAAAAAAAACACCCTCAATAGATTTTTATCATTCCAGCTGGCTATTGTTCTGTGTCTTTCCTTCTTAGCTAAACTCTTTTTAAAAGCTACCTCCACTCAATGCTTCCATTTTCACTTCTGTCACTCTCTTGTAAAACCTCTTTAGTCTGGATTTTGACCTCATCATTCAATAGAAAACTGCTCTATTCAAACAACCAGCAGTCTCTTAAGTGATAAACCTAATGATTTTTTTCCCCTCAAACTTCACCCTTCTTGTCCCCTCTGTGGTGTTTAAGAGTTCACTACTTTCTCTCCTTGGATATTCTTTCCTCTCTGGGTTTTTAGAATACTTCTTTCTCCTGATTCTCCTCCTGCCTGTCTGGTCATTCCTTATTAGTCTCCTTCACTAGATCATTTTCCATATGACCCTCATTAACAGTATGCCCCCAACTCACTTTTATTTTTATGTTTTCTCATTTCTCATCTCATCAATACCTCCCATGGCTTCAATAATCATCTCTATGGAGATGATCCATTCAGTCATATCCTCCTATTCAGCCCTAACCTCTTTCCTGAACTCCATCCCCATATCATTAACTGCTTCTTGTACATTTTGAATGGATGTCCCATCAGTAAGTATCTCAAACTCAAGAAGTTAAAAATGTATTTTTTATAAATTTTTTTTAAAAAATCATCATTTTTCACACACACAGACACACAAGTCACCCATCTTTAAAATGTCTCTGTGTCTGTGGAGGTTGCCAACCTCCTTCAATCCACCGAACCACATAATTGCCCCCTTGAGCCACCTAGTTACCCCCTCCATATCAATTCTAAGACAGAAGGTAAGGGTTCAAAAAAAAAAAAAAAGACTAGGTTCAAGCATGAGTTTCTGTAGAAGATATTTTCTTTTTTCTGTAGAAGCTAGTGCTTTCTCCTTTAATGTTACTTTTCATCCACTTTGTATAGATCTTATATCTCTGTGTGTCTGTTATTCCATACTCCCAGACCTAATAGACCAACAGCTATCAGTTACAACAATATAATCGAGAGTCTCAAGGTTCTCAAATTAGTATAAACACAGCTAAAAATATACACAAACATTTTAAAATCATCATGCTTTAACTTATTTTTCAATTTTTTCAATAAAAATTGAATTATCTTCTAGTTGTTGCCTAGAACCTGTTAGTGGTTAAGGACTTACACTTTGGCATCCTGGCAGGACTCTGAATTCGCGCTGCATTTAGATTTTATGAGGGGGCAAAGTGAGTTGTTAAGAGGCAGCATCCACTTAGAAACAGCAGCCACCTGAACTGCCGGTAAGTTGCCAAACAAGCAGAGATAAACTGAGGCATAATTGAGAAGGCAGTCAAGTTTATTTCTGGCATTTTCCTACCTCTCTCAGGTGTACTCCTTGACCCAAACCCCTTCCCTGTTCTCAGACTCTTAAATCCTATTCCCATGAAGTCTTACTTTGTTCAGTTTACTGGGAAGTGAGAGAATAATTAAGGTGTTTGAAGGTTGATGTCTTCTAGTAGGCATTTTTTGGAAGGGAATATGGAATAGCTTCAAAGATCCAAAGGATAGGGGAAGTGGCGCATGCCTACATTTCCTCCTTCTGAGGAAGCTGAGGCTGGTGGATTGCTTTCCCCTGGGAGTTCTGAACTTCAGAAGGACTAAAGGTCATCAAGTATCTGTGCTAAATCCAGCACCAATATGGCTTCTGGGAGTCAAGGACCTCTGGGCTGCCTAAAGAGAGGTGAGCTGGAGCTGGCCCAGGACTGAAAAATAAAACAGGTTAAAATTTCTAGGCTGAATGGACTCTAGAGCAACTGTTGCTCTTCCAGCTTCAGTTTAAAAAAAAAAAAAATAAACAAAAAACCCAAAGATCCAAAGGAATGAAATTGATGGTACCCTAAAGAAGCATTGGGATTAATATTAATTTCCAACCACCTGTGGGGCCCCTTTACCAACTCTGACTTACATTCCCTGCCCCAGAGGGTAGTTACTTAATTACTTATTATTTCTCTTCAAAGTTAAATAAATAATCCTGAGGGGATGTAACTTCAAACACTGTATCTTCTGAGTCCTCATTAATGGACTTTCCATCATGTATCAGCTAGATGAACTCCATTGGCTTTTCTAAAATTCATTTTATTTGTTTATTATATTATTAAGAAAGGGAAGCAAGAATAGTTGGTAGAAAAATATCCCCACCCCAAACTGGGGAGCACATTTTCTTCTAGTTCTTACAAGGATCCTGGGGAGAATGGGTTCAAAATAGCACAAAAGTAGTGAGGAATACCTATAGAGAATGCATTTGGCAAAGAGATACCTCCTACCCCTGGACCCGGAAGCCCTTTTTTCTTTTTTTCTTTCTTTTTTTTTTTTTTCATATACTTTTCCAAGTTTATGTGAATAAAATGGGAGAAGATACCACAAATGCTATGCCCTACTGAGTCATCAAAATTACTGATCAAGGGAGTTATTCAGTAGGTAAAACCTCATTACACCATAATTCCAAAAGCTATATCTACATATTTTCCAATTCTCAGAAGTCATGTGGAAGCCCTTTTTCCATTGTGTAGAATCCCTATGAAATTCTCTGTGGGTATAGTCATTTGTTGAGCTCTGAGGATCATTACCTTTTTAGAAAATTAATTAACTAATTAATTTTTATTTTTTTTTATTTTTTTTTTAACCCTTAACTTCTGTGTATTGGCTCATAGGTGGAAGAGTGGTAAGGGTGGGCAATGGGGGTCAAGTGACTTGCCCAGGGTCACACAGCTGGGAAGTGTCTGAGGCCAGATTTGAACCTAGGACCTCCCGTCTCTAGGCCTGACTCTCAATCCACTAATTTTTTTTTTAATTGGCATGTGAAACACTCTTCCATATTGGTCATTGTTGTTAGAGCAAACTCATATATAACCAAAACCCCAAAATAAAACCAAAGATACATGATGTGAAAGACAACTCCAATAGAGATCATTACTTTTTTAGAATCCATTGCTAGCATATCTCTTAATCATGAGGAGTCAGAGAGTCTCTAGGGTGGCCAACTTCTGTTGTTGAATGCCTTTCTTCATCTATAGAACAGTGATGAGCAACCTTTTGAGCTTGGTGTGTCAAAACTCGTCAAAAACCGAGCATAACTCAGGTGGTGCGTCACTTTGAGAAAAAACCCATAATTTTGTGATATTTATAGTTTAAATAACAAAAATGTATAATTGTAATATGTAACTGTATTTAATAAACCAAAATAGGTAAATTAATATAGGTAGAATTGTCATCTATAGTGAAGAGAGCGTCTATACTACACTACAGCAAATGTTTCATCCTTGGCATGCAGCCCCATGCTTCTCTGTATGCAGCCGTATGTCATCGAAAATGACTATGTGTGTCACGCGTGTCATAGGTTTGCCATCACCGCTGTAGGAGCTCCCTCTATCATCCCTTGTCATGCTACAACAGCCACTGTTCCTGCTTCTGGTCACTGATGAGAACCCTTAGTCTCCCGGACTCACCAGATCTCCTGGGAATGTATTTCATGATCATTTGCCAAAAATTAAGTAAAATAAAACAAAAGAACTAGCAGTATCATTCATTGTTGTTGCTCATCTTTCATTTTTGAAGAGGACCAATGACGTGGCGATGATGGGCTCTGGATACCGAGTGTTTGGCTGATGGGGCCAAAAGGACCTCAGAAGGCTCTACCACGAGTTGGCCACAAATGGTCCTTTAGAACATTTGGGATGGAGAGGTCTCTAAATCTGCACACCTCTAGTTTCCTTTGTGTGTCTACGATTCTGCTTTGCTCACGGATTTCTCTGATGTGGGCAATGCTGTGCAGTGGTCCTGGGCCAGCTAAACTAAACTAAAGTACTTCAGAGAGACCTTGAGAGCATCTCTGTATCATTTCTTAGGACCTTCATGGGAACGCTTCTCCAGAAAATAGTCTTTTAGGGAAGCGTACATCTGGAAATTTAGGCTACATGGCCGGTCCGTTAGAATTGTACTCTCTGCAGTTGTCTGGATGTGTGGCCATTCAGCTCAAGAGAGGACCTTGGTGTCCAGTACCTCATCTTGCCAGATGATCTTCTGGATCTTCTCAGACAATTTTGATGGAAGTGGTTCCGTTTTCTGGCACAGCCTCTTCTCTCCCACACTTTTTTTCAGAACCTTGCACACACCGAGCTACTTCTAGCAATTCATTCATCACCCTCATCACCTGGAAAGGATGCTGCCACGGTAAGTGAACTTATCCACAGCCTTCTACAATTCACCATTTCCTATACCAATGGTTCCACGTCTGGGTGGTGTGATTGCTGGGTGGTGAAGAACTACAGCGTTCTTGGTGTTGACCAAAGTTGAGCACAAGAGGCAGAGGATCGGTCTATATTCTGCCGCATCTCAGCCTCAGAGGCTGCGTGGAGTGCACAAAAAGTCATGCACCTATTCTACCTCCATTTCCCTTTAGTGTTGGCTTGCAGCCTTTTCAACTTAGTTTACCCACTGGTGGAATTGCTTGTCAACTTTGGGAGGGGGGAGGAAAAAGGGGAGGGAAAGAACATGAACCATGAAACCCTGGGAAAATACTTAAATTTAAAAAAAAATCAAAATAAAGAATCAAGTTAGTTTGCCAGAGATGCAGTTGCTGACCTTGATGCTGTTTTTATCTTCATTGAAGGCATCTGACAACATCTTAGAAAACATCACGCATGGGAGCAGGGGCAGATGGGTGGCTCAGTGGGTTGAGAGCCAGCTCTAGAGAGAGGAAGTCAAATCTGGTCTCAGATACTTCCTAGTTAGGTGACCCTGGGCTAGTCGTTTAACAACCCCATTGCCCAGCCCTTCCATTCTTCTGCCTTAGAATCATTTGACAATCTTGATTCTAAGATGGTGAGTAAAGGTTTAAAATTTTTAAAAAGCATGGGAGCAAGCACACAGCTCTTCACTCCACTGGTGATTGGGAAAGTATAAGAACTTTGCCCATTATCTAGAACCCTTGTAATAATCAATCAATCAATCAATAAATAAATAAATACATACATGTATAACCCAGTGGAATTGCTTGTTAACTCTGGGAAGGGGAAAGGAAGAGGGGAAGGAGAAAACATGAATAATGAAACCATGGAAAAATTTTTTAAAAAAATAAATAGAACCAGGGGCATCTGGGTGGCTCAGTGGATTGAGAGCCAGGCCTAGAGACCGGAGGTCCTAGGTTGGAATCTGGCCTCAGACACTTCCCAGCTGTGTGACCCTGGGCAAGTCACTTAACCCCCATTGCCTGGCCCTTCCCACTCTCCTGCCTTGGAGCCAATACACAGTATTGACTCTAAGATGGTTTAAACAAACAAACAAATGAATGAATGAATAAGTGAATGGATGCATGAATTAATACATAAATAAGCAAGCAAGTAAATAAATAAATGGATAGATAGAACCCATATAAGCATGTCATCATGGAACTGGCAGATGATGCTGGTGAACTTCTCTAGGCAACCAAATTTTGCCATGATCTTGCACAGACAGGCAGTATCAGAGGACTGACAAACATGATGTACAGACCTCTGTTCTGCTTCTGGAGTTGTTAAGCAACAAACATCACATTAACCTTTCTCAGCCCTTTCGGAAGCCACACTGGCTCTCAGATAGATGACCATCTTCCAGGTGAAGGATCAGGACAGCAAAAGAAATAGAGGTATCATTTGTTCACAGGCACATCGTGGCTGAGGGAGAGATCCAGCAGCTGCCCTATTTGCTCTTCCACAGCTCAAAACAGTCCTTTTTACTCAAAGCTGCCAAAAGAAAAAATACTGAGATCAGCTGCTGAAACCTTTTTAAATGCAGACTTAGATCCGGCTCAATGATTCTTTCTCTTTCCTTCC
>NW_025371665.1:0-11282 GCF_016433145.1 Gracilinanus agilis | reverse complement strand
GGAAATATAAAATACTTAGGAATCTATCTACCAAAACAAACACAGGAATTATACAAACACAACTACAAAACACTTTCCACACAATTAAAACTAGATCTAAACAAATGGAAAAACATTGATTTCTCATGGGTAAGATGAGCTAACATAATAAAAATGACCATTCTACCCAAATTAATTTACTTATTTAGTGCTATACCTATCAAACTACCAAAAAACACTTTTTTACTGAATTAGAAAAAACTATAACAAAGTTCATTTGGAAGAACAAAAGATCAAGAATATCAAGGGAAATAATGAAAAAAAAATGTGAAGGAAGGTGGCCTAGCAGTACCAGATATTAAACTATACTATAAAGCAGCAATCATCCAAACAATATGGTACTGGCTAAGAGACAGAAGGGAGGATCAGTGGAATAGACTTGGGGTAAGTGACCACAGCAAGACAGTCTATGATTAACCCAAGGAACCCAACTTTTGGGACAAAAATCCACTATTTGACAAAAACTACTGGGAAAATTGAAAAACAATATGGGAGAGATTAGGTTTAGATCAACATCTCACACCCTACACCAAGATAAATTCAGAATGGGTGAAAGACTTGAATATAAAGACGGAAACTATAAGTAAATTAAGTGAACACAGAATAGTATACTTGTCATCTTTGGGAAAGGAAAGATTTTAAAACCAAACAAGAGTTAGAAAAATTACAAAATGTAAAATAAATAATTTTGATTATATTAAATTAAAAAGGTTTTGTACAAACAAAAACAATGCAACCAAAATCAGAAGGGAAACAACAAACTGAGGGAAAATCTTTATAACAAAAACTCTGACAGGGGTCTAATTACTCAAATATACAAGGAGTTAAAGCAATTGTATAAAAAATCAAGCCATTTCCCAATTGATAAATGGGCAAGGGACATGAATAGGCAACTTTCAGATAAAGAAACCAAAACTATCAATAAGCACATGAGAAAGTGTGTTCTAAATCTCTAATAATTAGAGAAATGCAAATCAAAACAACTCTGAGGTACCACCTCATACTTAGCAGATTGGCTAAAATGATAGCAGGAAGAGTAATAAATGTTGGAGGGGATGTGGCAAAATTGGGACATTAATGCATTGCTGGTGGAGTTGTGAACTGATCCAACCATTCTGGATGGCAATTTGGGACTATGCCCAAAGAGCACTAAAAGACTGCCAGCCCTTTGATTTAGCCATACCATTGCTAGGTTTGTACCCCAAAGAGAATATAGATAAAAAGACTTGTACAAAATTATTTATAGCCATGCTTTTTGTGGTGGCAAAAAACTGGAAAACGAGGCTATGCCCTTCAATTGGGGAATGACTGAACAAATTGTGGTATATGCTGGTGATGGAATACTATTGTGCTCAAAGGAATAATGAACTAGAGGAATTCCATGTGAACTGGAAAGACCTCCAGGAATTGATGCAGAGTGAAAAGAGCAGAGCCAAAAGAACATCGTACACAGAGACTGATATATTGTGGTAAAAAATCGAATGTAATGGACTTCTGTACTAGCAGCAGATCCATGACAGTTCTGAGGGATTTATGGAAAAGATGCTACCCACATTCAGAGGAAGAACTACAGGAGTGGAAACACAGAAGAAAAACAACTGCTTGAACACATGGATTGATGCAGACATGATTGGGGATGTAGACTCAAAAGGACCACACCAATGCAACTATCAATAATATGGAAATAGGTCTTGATCAATGACACATGTTAAAACCAGTGGAAATGCGCATTGGCTATGGGGGCAGGGGGGGTCAAGGGGGGTGAAGGGGAAAGTAAGAACATGAATCATGTAACCATGGAAAATTTTTCTAAAAAATAAAATTAAAAAAGGGGGGTTGGGGAAAGTGATGGCATCTCTCAACCCACAAGGGTCAATTATAAAGAAGGCCATAGTATTGGCTATGTGTACCAAGCCATTTGAGGCACAGTAGGAAAGTAGGTTAGAGATAGCACACAGGTTCTTCCAATCAAGAGGGAACAGCCAAGGTCACAGTCCCTAGTTTTAGGTCAAGCCAAAGGCAGGCAAGGGAGAGAAATAGAGATGGGGAGTCACAGCAGTGCCTTCCAACAGCCTTGTGTATGCCCCAGATTTCTTGATTGCACCCTCCTATTGGTGAAAGAAATGTTGAACATGCCCCTATACCATGAAATTATATATTTTCACATATATATATATGTATATATATATATATATATCACAAACATGTACTACTGGGCTAATAATTCTATAGGTTATAAAACTTATACGAAAATAGGTCTTTAAAGGATGAGAAAAAGATGAAATCATATTTGACCCTGGAGGTAACAGGGAACCAGTGGAGTCTGTTGAATCAAGGGGTAACATGGTCAAACCTATTTTGAAAGCAAATCACGTTGGCAGCTGAGTGGCAGATGGACCAGAGTGGAGACTTGAGACAAGGAGGTCACTTAGGAGGCTTTTGACATAATCTAGTCTAAAGGGTATGAGGTAGCTTTGTATCTCTGCAAGAAGAGAAAAGGGACCAGATAGAAGAGAAATTGTGCAAGGCAACTGACTGGGTATGAGAGAAGTTCAGGATAATGCTGAGGCTATGAAACTGAGAGCCTGAAAAGCTGCTGATGACGTTAACAAAAAACATGGAAACTGGGAAAAGGGCTTGGTTTAGTGGAAAAGAGTTCAATCTTAGACATATTGACTTTAAGATATCTTGAGGACATCCAGTTTGAAATGTCCAATTGGGTCTAAAGCTCAAGGGAGAGACTGAGACCAAATCAGTAGATCTGGGACAGAACTCGGGGAAACACTCACAGTCGGTGGCATGATACAGACAATGAACCAGCCAAGAAGACTGAGAAGAAATAATCAGACTAGGAGGATGGGAACCAGGAGATAACAATATCTCAAAAACAAAGGGATAGAAGAGAGTATCTAGGAGGAAAGGGTGGTCAATGGCATAAAATGCAATAGAGAACAAGAAGGAAAGCNAAAGGGAAAAGGGAAAAGGGAAAAGGGAAAAGGGAAAAGGGAAAAGGGAAAGGAAAAAGAAAAGGAAGGTGTTTTGTCTCCACACTATTCCATCCTATAATTTTCCTAAAAAGTATGTCTATGTGTAAGTCATGTGACTCTCCTGTTCAATAAACTCCAGTAGCTCCTTATTTCTTATATGAAATATCAATTCCTCTGTTGGGCATTTAAAAGCCAAGTCTCTTTTATGAGAATATTAGACATTACTCTCCTTCACTCATACTTCATACTACATACTACATACTTCACTCTATACTACAGTCTCATTGGCCTTCTTATGGTTCCTCCTACAAAATATTTCCCTGCCCACTTCCATGGCTTTTCACTGACTCTCCCCAATCATTCACCTCTTCCTCCCTTTTACTTCTTAGAAGGCTTAGTTTCCTTCAAAATTCAGCTCAGCTCAAGCAGTCAATAAACAGTTATCAAAAACCTACTATATGGGGGCATCTGGGTAGCTCAGTGGATTGAGAGCCATGCCTAGAGATGGGAGGTCCTAGGTTCAAATCCGGCCTCAGACACTTCCCAGCTGTGTGACCCTGGGCAAGTCACTTGACCCCCATTGCCTACCCTTACCACTCTTCCACCTAGGAGCCAATACACAGAAGTTAAGGGTTTAAGAAAAATTAAAAAAAAAAAGATAATCCTTAAAACCTACTATATGCCAAGGACTTAAAATACAAAAAGAGGCAAAAGACAATCCCTGTCCTCAAGGAGCTCACAATCTAATTGTGAGCTCAGGCGCCAATATCCCATCCAGGGAGTGGTGCATCAGTAGCAGGTCAGAAAATGGCCAAGGTGAAAAAGTTTCTTTTGCTGTTGCAGACATCAAGAAATGATCTTAATATATATGCATGGTGGGGCCGTGGTAGTTCTCAAATTAAGTAACCTGAAACCATTGGTTCCTCAGAAAAACGTGAAGAAAACAAACAAATAAATGCTCGATTTCAGGATATCATACTAGAAAATTTCCCAGGAATATTTAAAAGATAGGACAAGGAAGAGATCAACAGAATCTAAAGGACATCAATAGAAAGGAATCATAAATTCAATTTACCCATAAATAGATGAATTTTTATTTGGCATCTGTGATTCTTTCAGCATATAAACTTTTAATGTGAAAATTCTCTCCACCAATGCAGAACTAGACCTATACCTTAGGAAATAAATCCTAGAATGTTACCTGAGCCATATAGAAGTTAAGTGACTTGCCCAAGGTCACAGCTAGTAAATGTCAAATTTAGAGTATTTATCCAAGGATTCTTGACCCCAAGCTCTCCACTCTAGCATGCTGCATCTACAACTGCAGAAATATCATCACCATAACCCAAAATGTCACTGATACAATATATAGCAAGTAGTCAGAAAAAAATTAAACCACAAATGTGAAAATACCAATGTGAATTGTGTAAGATTTTTCATACTTCAAGAGATACCACAAAAGAACGATATACTAAAAAGCAAAGGAAATCAACCTTCATCCCAATATGACTTATCTATCAAATCTAGCCAATACCTTTTCATGAAAAAGATATGTGGGGGGCAGCTGGGTAGCTCAGTAGATTGAGAGCCAGGCCTAGAGACAGGAGGTCCTGGGTTCCAATCTGGCCTCAGACACTTCCCAGCTGTGTGACCCTGGGCAAGTCACTTGACCCCCACTGCCCACCCTTACCACTCTTCCACTCTGCCAATACACAGAAGTTAAGGGTTTAAAAAAAAAGAAAGAAAAGAAAAAGATATGTGGATTTTTTTAACAGATGCCTCTGGGTCTTCCTACAAAGAAAACTAGGCCTGAACATGGCTTCTGATTAATAATTTAACCAAGAAGTAATATCTTAACAAGATAAAGTTACTTTAAAACAATGAATAAATAAATAGCAGCTCAGAATGCTTAAATTTTATAAGGAAGAGAAAAGCTGTTATATCTTTGCTATCCCATTTATCCAGAGAGACTTCAGGGAACAATGTACTTGACTAACAAATCCCATAGGAAGCACACGGTACGAAAAAGATGACTTTGACTAAAGGGAATGGAGGATTACCCTGACTGTGGGTACAAATGTTTGAATAATATTCATAGAGATTAAGATTAAGATGAAATGGCACTCCTATGAGGAAATGGCTATATTGTGGCTTGAACAAAGTTCTGAGAAGCTTGGAGAGTGTGTATATATATGCTTGTGTATTTGTATGTATATAAAAAGATTAGGATTGGATAGATATTAGGGAAATAAAATCAAATATACTTTTTTCCTGATTAAGGAATATAATGGGATGTGGTTGAAGAACAAAAGAAATGTAACAATATAACTCTGAATGTAAATGTATCAAACTCTCCTATCAAAAAGAACGAGTTTCAAATTGGTCTCATAAAATACATTCAATAATAGAATGTCTAAATAAAATACACATAAAGACTCATATAGCTTCAAAGTGTTGGTCTGAAATAAAACCTATTACTTACAGGCAACATTTTAGACAAAACTAAATTCAAATTAGAAAGAATTTATAGAGATAAACAGGTATTTTATTTTTTTTAAACCCTTAACTTCTTCCAAGGCAGAAGAGTGGTAAGGGTGGGCAATGGGGGTCAAGTGACTTGCCCAGGGTCACACAGCTGGGAAGTGTCTGAGGCCAGATTTGAACCCAGGACCTCCCGTCTCTAGGCCTGACTCTCAATCCACTGAGCTACCCAGCTGCCCCCTGCTAAACAGGTATTTTAAAAATCATACTTAAATCTATCACAGACAATGAAATAGTTATCAATGTTAAATGTATATATATGCATTTTACATTCCTATTATACAGATTTTACATATAAAAACTAAATATATGCATGTGTGTACACATATACATACATGTGTACAAATACATATGTTTGGGATGTATGTATACAGACACACCACACACCAAATTATACAATGATAATATTTGAGTGAAAAGTTTCCTAAAATGCACAAAGATCTATATTGTGCTTTATTAGCATTTGTACATTTTAATACTCTAAATCTAGACATGAAAGTTAAAAAGAAAGATAAAAAGAAAGAGATCCTGGGCATGATACTTTTATAAAAATGGATCATATTCTGTGATATGAAGAACTTATAAATAAATGCAAAAAGATATAAATCTTTTAGACTCTTTCCTTTACAGACTAAAGCAATAAAAATAGCAATTAAGAAGATAAAATTAATAATAGCTAACATTTATAGACTTGCTAGGTACCAGACACTATGCCAAGTGCTTTATGATTACCACCTTTCCAAATCCTCACAATAACTCTATGAAATAGATGCCATTTTCCATTGTGCAAATAAGGAAACAGACTCAGAGCAGTTAAACAACTTGTCCAGAGTCACACAGCTAGAGAGTGTCTGAGGATAAATGAGAATTTTTGTCTTTCCAAGCTTGGCACTCTAGCTACTGTGCCACAAATGCAGACATGACTGGAGAGTATAGATTTCCCAAATAGAGTTGGTCAAGGACCATATTAATAGAAATAATACAAAATTATATTAAAGAACCCGATAATAGTAGTAATCTGTGGTCTACAGCTAAAGGAGTCCTCAGATGCAACTTCCATCTTTTTTTAAAACCCTTACTTTCCATCTTGAGTCGAAGGCAGAAGAGGAGTAAGAGCTAAGCAATGGAGGTTAAGTGACTTGCCCAGGGTCACACAGCTGGGAAGTGGTCTAAGGCTAGATTTGAACTCAGGACTTCCTATCTCTGGGCCTGGCTCTCCAGCCACTGAGCCACATAGTTGTCCCTCTGCAACTTATATATCTGAATGTTTCTATTAACAAGAGAAAAAGAGAGAATTGTGCACATTAGAAATGAGAAAATCAACAAAATAACTAAAATAGGAAGGAAAGAGAAAATTACAAAAAGCAAAAGCAAAATGGAAAGGAATCAAACAAAAGGAAAACAATCAAATTTACCAATAAAATATGGTAGTTTGAAAGATTAGTCTGATTGATAAAGCATTAGATGGGGCAGCTGGGTGGCACAGAGTCATCTTCCTGAGTTCAAATCTCAGATACTTAGCTATGTGACCCTTGGCAAGTTACTTAACCCTTTTTGCCTCAGTTTTCTCATCTGTCAAATGAGCTGGAGAAGGAAAAGCACTCCAGTATCTCTGACAAGAAAACCCCAAAAATGGGGTCCCAAAAAGTCAGACATGATTGAAATGCCAGAACAACAAGAGTATTATCTGATTTGCAGAGAGAGCAAAAACAAATTGCTAAATATCAAAAATAAGAATGACAACACAATGAATTGAGAGACATTGCTATGTGCCAGCAAAACTAAACATTTAAAAGGAATGGAAGAATATCAAAAAGATACACAAAACACCCAAACTGACAAAACAAGAGCTAGATCATGTAAAAAAAAAGTTTCAAAAGAATAGGTTGAAAATGAACTTTGATGGTAAATAAATAAATAAACAAGCAATAAATAAATAAATGGAAACCTAGGACGTGGAAGATTCACAGATAAATTCTATCAAATGTCTTAAGAAGGAGCTATCTATTACAAAAACTGTTTTCAAAAAAAGGAGAAACATGACTCTTTACTCAAATATTTAAAAAGATAAACATTGGGGGGCAGCTGGGTAGCTCAGAGTATGGGGAGCCAGGCCTAGAGACGGGAGGTCCCAGGTTCCAATCTGGCCTCAGACACTTCCCAGCTGGGTGACCCTGGGCAAGTCACTTGACCCCCATGGCCCACCCTTACCACTCTTCCACCAAGGAGCCAATACACAGTATTGACTCCAAGACGGAAGGTGAGGGGTTAAAAAAAGAAATAAACATAGTCCCAGTGCCCCAAATAGGGAAGTATAAGGCAAAGAAAAAGGACTATAGGTAAACATGATAAATGATTATTAAATTAAATACTGATAAATAGAATACAAATATCTATTTTCAAATAGTTATTGGGATGAAAGCATATTTCTATTGTGACTATAAGGATAAAGTGTGACATTTTGAAAACCATTTGTCTAACAAGTTACATCAATATCAAAAGCAATTTTATTAGCAGTTGCAGAAAAATTTAATAGTAGCTGCCTTTCTATTATAGTGCATCATTGTTTGCAAAGGCTTATTATGTCTCATTTAATGCTCACAACAACTACATGAGATGGGCGCTGAAGCTGAAAGGTTAAGTAATGTGCCCTGCATTACACAACTGTATCTGAGGCAGAACTGGAACCCAGGTATCCCTGACTTTAAGTCTTACACCCTGACCACTACACTTCCCAGCTGCATATAAAAAAAATATTCTACTAACTCGTGTTTATAAAAAACACTAAAAGGTGTAGAAAAGAACTTATGTACCCTTAGCCCAGGAGAAAGTTAGCATTATTTATAATGGAGAGTTTTCCCTCTAAGAAATGGGGCGGAACAATGTCTCCTCTAGCTATCAGTATTTGGCAAAGTTCTAGAAATGATAGCTAGAGAGATGAGATAAGAAAAAAGAAATTCAGGGAAAATTTTTTTAAAAAAATAATATTTAAATAAAAGAAAAGAAAAAAGGAAAAAAGCAAATTGAATGAATAAGCTTTGGCAGAGAGAAAGCTAAAATCTCTGAAGATGCTTTAAGAGTTTATTTAGGAAATTCAAGAGAATGAGCAACAAATAACCAATTGAGATAACAGATTCCCACAAATTAAAAAGATAAAGTACATCCACAAAAATCCACATTTCTTTCTGTATATCATGAACAAATACTGGGGGGGGGAAGAAATAGAAAAATAAATGCGCTGCTAGATAAGATAGGAATTGGCTCAACATTTTTTGGGGGAAGCAATATGGAATTATTCAATGAAAGCTATACCCTTTGCCCCTAAGAACATTATTGACAGGGGAAAAAGCTTATCCATACAAAAAACATTCCCAGCAGCATTATTTGTAAAAGCAAATATCTAAAACCAAATATATAAGACACAATGGGGATGTAGCTGAATAAATTATGGCATACAAATGTGATGGAATATTGTTATGCCATAAGCAATACGTTCATGAATATGAACAATTCAAATAAATATAAGAAAACCTTCATAGAGTGAGACCGAGTGGAGAAAGCAGGACTAAAAGAACAATGAGCCCGCTGATTTCCACTATATAAATAAAAATGGCCAACAATTCCCATTAAATACAGTGGGAAATGCTGGTTAAAGGTAATCCAGATTGCATTCATTTCTTTTAATATGTGGTAAATAACAGAAGTCTATGGTGGCATGTATAATCACTCGCAATTGCTGTCTCTTATTCTACAACTAAGGACACATGCGAATGGAAGTCATTTATGTTTTGGTTGTGTTTGTGCTGTCTTTTGTTCTTATTTGTATATCTGAAAACACACTAAAGGATGTTCAAGGGAAATTGATTAATGAACAAATTTCCTAGGATGGACTCATTGGTGCATCAGGAAATTGGATGATGGGAAATGTGTCCCAGAAAAGGAAGGGCAAAAGATGAACCACTGAAAAATTGGAGCTTAGTGATAGGGA
The DNA here is from genome assembly GCF_016433145.1 of Gracilinanus agilis. Classification (NCBI taxonomy): domain Eukaryota; kingdom Metazoa; phylum Chordata; class Mammalia; order Didelphimorphia; family Didelphidae; genus Gracilinanus; species Gracilinanus agilis. Next base: position 1,727 of record NW_025371665.1, on the reverse strand, counting down.
TGGGGCTAGACTTTCTAAGGAAGAAGCATCATCTTAATATAGGTATCTAGCAAATAGGTCATCCAGCAATTGTCAGAAGGAAAAAGAGAAAGAGTTCTGATTGGTGAATTGCTGTGAAGTGGTAGTGGCCTAGCTATTTGTCAACTTGACATCAACCACAGAGAGAGGTCGACTGTCTTCCTGGGGCAGGTATTTGGGAAATGACAGATGGCTTCCTGAAGCCAGTCAAATCTGACAACCCCTAGCTGGTCCTGCTGATCCATATGGGGATAAATGATAACGCCAAAAGAAATCTATAAAGCATGGGTAGGGATTATGGAGCCAGGAGCAAGAACCTGAAGAGCTTAGGGCATGTAGGTGGTATTTTGATCAGTAGAGCTCATCGAAGATTTATAAAAGAACGGTGGATTTGGATAATAAACAACAGGTGAAAAGAGAACATCCGAGAATGAGATTTCGCATTTTGGACCATGGCATAAAATAGCACGGGGCTCTTGACCAAAGTTGGAGAAAACTTTATAGGGTCTGAATATATATATATATAATTTGCCTAAAGTCATACAAATAGGATCAAGTGGTCTTTGCCCTTTCTGCTTACCTCCATTCTCACATCTTTAACTGCCAATTAGATATCTCAGATCGTGTATTTAGTAGACATCTTAAATTCACCATGTCCCACACTAGATTCATTATAATTTCCTTAAATCCTCCACCCTTCCCAACTTCTCTATTATTCTTTAGGTCATCCCTCTTCTCTCAGGCCTCTAGGATCACAACATAGGTGTATCATGGATTCCTCACTCTCTCCCTATCTTCTCTCTTTATATCCAACCTGTTGCCAAAGTTTGTTGCTTTTGTAATCTCTCACTAAAACATGACTCTTTTTCCCTCTAAAACTGTCACAACAATGGTACAGGCACTTAGCATATCATGCCTAGACTACTCTCTCCTGGCGCCAGGCCATCCTCCATTCAGCTGCCAAAGGGATTTTCCTAAAGCACTGATCCAACCGGGTCCTGCCCATATTCAGCAAACTCCAGTGGCTTCCTTTCACCTCCAATATCAACTACAAAATCCTCTATTTGGTTTAAAAGCCATTCGGAAGCTAACCTCCCTGCTGCCTTTGAAGTCTCCTCGAATTTCTCATCTCCCCACACATCCAGTGACGCTAGCCTCCTTGCTATTCAATAAATGAAACATTCCATCTTCCAACTCTAGCAATTTCTCTGATTGTTCCCAATGAATGGAATGGTCTCCATCTCCCTATCTCTGTCTCCTGGCTTTTCTGGCTTCCTTCAAGTCCCAGCTAAAATCCTACCTTCTCCAGGAAATCTTTCCCAAAACTACCTTCTCTCTTGATTATTTCCTATTTATCCTGTGCATCATTCTTTGTTTTCTCGCCCCATCAGATTGTGAGCTCCTTGAAGGCAGGGACTTTCTTGCTTAACAGTGTTTGGGACATAGTAGGTGCTTAATAAATTTTAATTGACTGAGTGAAAAGGAGAGAGAAAGGGGGAAATGAGCTTATACAATTACTGCAAAGCATCATAGGGAATAGCAGATTAAACACGTTTCCTGAAGAATGCAACATAGAAGATAAGTAAGTCATGGAGATAATATTCAAGAATAGAAGTCATCTGACTTTAATGCTGATATTCATTTGTTCTCTATGGTTCCTTTAAGCATAATGCAATTTCTGCACTTATTTTTATTCATTATATATATAT
>NW_025371664.1:11640-12504 GCF_016433145.1 Gracilinanus agilis | reverse complement strand
GATCTGAGAAGGTTACATTTATTATTTCTGCTCTTTTGCATTTGTTTGCAATGATTTTATGCCCTATAACATGGTCAATCTTTGTGAATGTGCCATGTGCAGCTGAAAAGAAGGTGTATTCCTTTTTGTCCTTATTTATTTTTCTCCACATATCAATTAAATCTAATTTTTCTAGGACTTCATTCACCTCTCTTACCTCTTTCTTATTTATTTTTCAGTTTGATTTATCTAGATCTGAAAGAGGAATACTTAGATCTCCCACTAGTATGGTTTTACTATCTATTTCCTTCTTGAACTCTGCCAGTTTCTCCTTTAGGAATTTGGGTGCTATGCCACTTGGTGCATACATATTGAGCAGTGTTATTTTCTCATTGTTTATACTGCCTTTAATCAGGATGTAATGACCTTCCCTGTCTTTTTTAATCATATCTATTTTTACTTTGGCTTTGTCAGAAATCATAATAGCCACTCCTGCCTTCTTTTTTCTCATTTGATGCCCAAAAGATTTTGCTCAAGCCCTGAACCTTAAACTTGTGTATGTCCACCCGCCTCATATGTGTTTCTTATAGACAACATATGGTGGGATTTTGGTTTCTAATCCACTCTGCTATTTGCTTCCGTTTTATGAGCGAGTTCATCCCATTCACATTCAGAGTTATAATCATCAGTTGTGCATTTGCTGACATTTTCGAATCCTCCCCTATTCTTACCCCCTTTTTCTTATACTATTTCCTTTTAGACCAGTGGTTTGCTATTGAGCCCCTATCCCTAATCCCCTCCCTTGATTAACTTCCCTTTCTACCCCCTCCCTTATTTTCCCCCTCTTTTTGTTTTTAAAGTCCTTATGAATTCCCTCCCCCTTCT
>NW_025371664.1:0-11542 GCF_016433145.1 Gracilinanus agilis | reverse complement strand
ATGCTCTCTTCCTCTCCTTCTTATAATAGTATTTGTCCCCTCTCCCTCCCATGCCCTCTTTGTGTGTACTATAATATCCTATTTTTCTTATTCACTCAAGTTTCTCTTAGTGTCCCCTGTTATTCACCCCCTCTTTCCCATCCCCTATGTCATCTTAGATTATTTAGTGTTCCACCCTCACCCTGTGAATTATTCTTCTGATTACTATAATAGTGAATATTATAATAGTGAATAGAGTTCACTACAGAGAATTATACATAACATTTCTCTACATAGGAATACAGATAATTAGATCTCACTGAGGCCCTTAAAAAGGCAAATTTAAAAATTATAAGTTTTCTTTCATTCCCCTCTGTTTCTTATTTACCTTTTCATGTTTCTCTCGATTTTTGTGGTTGGATATCAAACTTTCCATTTAGCCCTGGTCTTTTCTGTGCAAATACCTGGAATTCTTCAATTTTGTTGAATGCCCATACTTTCCCCTGGAAATATATAGTCAATTTTGATGGGTAGTTGATCCGTGGTTGCAGGCCCAGCTCTCTTGCCTTTCTGAATGTCGTATTCCAAGCCTTGTGATCTTTTAGCGTGGAGGCTGCCAGATCCTGTGTGATTCTAATTGGTGCTCCTTGATATTTGAATTGTCTCTTTCTGGCTTCTTGTAAGATTTTTTCTTTTGCTTGGAAACTCTTGAATTTGGCAATTATATTTCTGGGTGTTTTCTTATCTGGATCGAATGCCTCAGGTGTTCTATGGATCCTTTCAATGTCTATATTGCCCTCTTATTGTAGGACTTCAGGGCAACTTTGCTGAATATTTTCTGTTAGTATGGAGTCCAGGTTTCTATTAATTTCTGGTTTTTCTTTAAAACCAATTATTCTCAAATTGTCTCTTCTAGACCGGTTTTCTTGGTCTGTCACTCTCTCATTGAGATATTTCATGTTTCCTTCTATTTTTTCAGTCTTTTGACTTTGTCTTATTTGTTCTTGTTGTCTTGAGAGATCATTAGCTTCTACTTGCTCAATTCTAGCCTTTAGGGATTGATTTTCAGCTATAATCTTTCGGTTTTCGGCCATAATCTTCTGGTTTTCGGCCATAATCTTCTGGTATTCCTTTTCAATCTGGTCATTTCTGGTGTTCAATTTGCTTATCAGTTCATTTGGTTTCTGAGCCTCACTTTCCAATTGCAAGATTCTACCTTTTAAAGTTATTTTCTTGCCAGATCTCTTCCATTTTCCTCAAAATCTCAGTTTTGAACTCTTCCATAGCTTGTGAGGAGTTTTTCTTATTTGAGGAGGGTCCGGATGCTTGTTTGTTCTCCTCCTCTGTTTGCTCGGTTGTCTGGATTTTCTCTGTGTAAAAGTTGTCGAGTGTTAAAGACTTCTTTTTCTTGTTGTTAATCTTTCTCTACTGAACTTCCTGAGACTGGGTAGCCATCGTTAGCCCAGCAGCTTCTCAGGTTTATCCTCGTGCTCGGGGTCTGTCCGTGGTCTTTTGGCTCCTGAGGTCTGAGTTCTGGTTTTTTCCAAGGACAAGCCCCCTGGTGGACCCCCTTGCTTGATCCTCTGCCTGAGGTTTCTTTACAAGTCTCAGGGCGCTGCTTCCACAGTCGTATACCCATCTGCACTGGTTCCCCACTCAGGGTTTTTGAGCTTTAGCTTGTGGCTCTGTCTGCCTCCACCCACGCCTCCGCCCGCGCCTGCGCTCTGAGCCCGCGCTCTGCGTACTGCTCCCGTGCTCAGAGTTTGTGTGTTTTCTTTAGCTTTTTGGGGTCCTAAATCTTGCTGCTCTCAGGAACAGGTCCCAGAGCTGCCAATGACTTGATGGGTGCCCCAAACTTGTTCTATTTCTTTTTAGCTGGCTTCGGTGCTATAGGTGGTGTGTGTGGAGGGGTGGGGGTGGGGTGGTTGCTCAGCCCGCGATTTAGTGAGAGCTGTTTCACCCCTTTATAGCATGGAAATGCCTCGATTCCACGTACCTTCCACACTGTGCCCTGTTGTGGGGTTCCTCCGTTTGTCTGGATTTGTTTTTATGTCCTCTTGAGGAGTTTTGTGTGTGTTTCGGTCAGGAGAGGTTAAGAGCTGCTTCTTACTCTGCCGCCATCTTAACCCGGAACCCCAGAGTTGTCTTTTAATTTGAAAATCCCCAGGTTTTCTACTTGGCTTACCAACAGGCACCATTAGCATATGGGAATTGCTTACATTTCCTGATACCCAAATATTCATAATCCATTTAAAGATTCCCCGTACTTAGGGCCTGCGTTATTTCCCATGCCAAATTTCTTGGAAACAAATGGACAACTTTGAAAGAAGACTAATCCATAGCTCTCTTTGGTTGAGTTTAATGCATGTTCTGTCCTAATGGTCTCTGCTAAACAATTGACTTAACCAGTGGGAAAGCTGTGGCTCTCAATATTTTTCCAACTGGAATTTCACAGGCAGGAGAGAGGTGGACCTTTTTTGGCATTATCATTTAAAAAGGAGTTTGTTCAAACTAGAAAAGCCTAAGTCAAGAATACAACAAAAGAATACTTGAGAATATTGTTATTGACTCTAAAAATTTCTAAAGTAATTACCTTCAATCTTAGAGTCAATGCATCTACCAATAATAGTATCTACCTTTTAGGGTTGATTGGCTCAGTGCCTGGGGATAAGTGGCTTGCCCAGGGTCACACAGCTAGGAGATGTCTGAGGACAAACCCTCCAGACTCTAGGCCTGGCACTCTGTCTAGTAGCTGCCCTCTCTTGACTCTTTAATGATGTTTTGTTTGTGGTCTGAACCTGTGGTTTCATCACGAATGCAGGAAACTCCAACTGAGGAAACTTTCCACGAGAATGGTACTGTTGGGAATTTTAGTAAAAGCTGCCTGGGACTTGGAGATGCTGAATGACTGACTTAGGGTGACACAGGCATGACAGTCCAGAAATGGAACTTCTGATCCTAGGTTTTCTTTACTGCCTCCAGTTCACCTTCTAACACAGCCTCCAGCTTAAAGTAGGATAATGATACTATTAATAATGATAATATAACAATAATAACTTTTTATAGGGCTTACTATGTGCCAGGTACTGTGCCAATCAACCCTAAAAGGTAGATGCTATTATTATCTCTGTTTTACAGATAAGGAAACTGAGGCAAACAGCGATTAAGTGCCTTGCCTAAGGTTACACTGTGGCTTAGTAGATGTCTGAAGACTCGGGTTTTTCTAATTCTGGGTTCACTGAGCCACTTAGCTTCTAATAGGAAAATATAATTTACATTTCATATAGAAAGAAGAGGCACTATGGACCTAAGAACCTGTCTTCAGAGTGTGAAGGGGCCTTGGAGATCATCTAATACGATGCTCTCCTTTTACAGGTAAAGAACTGAGGTTTGGATAAGATGAGTGACTTCTGCAAAATCATCTAGGTAGCAAGTGGCAGAGCTAGGATTTAAACTCAGACTCCATTTCAGACCATTTTCTAGTACCATGATAGTTAGCAGTGGTGTACAGACCCTTTACTTTTAGATTTCCTTTCTCCTTTAGCCTTGGAAGCAATACTAGGTATTGGTTCCAAGACAGAAGAGCAGTAAGGGCTAGGCAATGGAGGTTAAGTGACTTGCCTAGGGTCACACAGTTAGGAAGTGTCTGAGGCCAAATTTGAACCCAGGACCTCCCATCTCTAGGCCTTGCTCTCTATCCACTGAGCTACCTAGCTGCCCCCTTCCTTTCTCCTTTAGAAACAAAGAGACAAGAACGCAGAGCCAGGGTAAGGCATTTATGTGCCATGGGCAAATTTGGCACATTGTGATTCTTTGGTGCCATTGGCCACCAGTGACTTTTCATCATTCCTGCAACTGAGACTTAAAGTCATGAAATAAATACATACTTAGTGCAGAGAGTAGAATATTTTTGTGTTAAAATGTGTGCTGTTGTTTGTTTTTGTTTATTGTTATTCTTCAGTTGTCTCCTCTTCATTACTCCATTTGGGGTTTTCTTGTCAGAGATACAGGAATAGTTTGTCATTTCCTAAAACTCAAGCAAACAAGGTTAAGGGTCACACCGTTAGTAAGTGTCTGAGGCCAAGTTTTAACTCGGGAAGAGGAGTTTTCTGACTAGGCCCTATATTCTAGAGGAGATACTGCGTGGAAATTGGAGGCAGGTTGGTAATAAAAAGGCTGGTAAGCCTCACTTGGGCCTGACAGGCTCTGTTGACTGAGTCTGCAAAGTAGGCACTGGAATCACAGGCACTGGATGGATCTGGGTTAGTGAGTGAAGTGTTTGCCAGGTGGTTACCCCAAGGCGTCAGTAACCCCAGGGCCAATGAAGATCCCCATAGCCAAGCCTCTGCCTCTACAACAGCGCTCAAATCAGGAACCTAATGGGAGTTGTGTAAGAGTTTAACAACTCCTCTAGCCCTGGCTTGGGGTTAGATTTGATGGTAAAGGGTTAGTTTGGGCTGGTATAGATATGCTTGCTGGATAAACACTAATCAGATATAGATGATTCACTAATTAGGAAAGGAACACCAATCTTCTTTGATTGAACTATAACAGGATTTATTTGCTATCTATAAGGGTTAGGAACAAGGAAATAGGATAAAGGGTTTGGGAATGTTAAGATAAATCTAAATAAATAAAGGTGAACTGAATCAAATGGATGATAGAGTTGGTAATAGACTGGAGCTTTCTTCTCCCTCTCTCAATCTGGCTTGGCAGGCCTTGGCACAAGCCAAAGGATAAGGAAGGCTAGTGGTGTTCTTCTTGTTGGCTGTGCTGTTGTCTCTCTCAGCTCTATTAATTAGCAGGTAATTGGTTTCCTATGGCACTCAGATATGGATGCTGGATTGCAGGTCTAGGGCCTACCCTCCCTCCAATGCACCCTCCTTTCAGGAATTCTCAAAAATGAGACCAAGTGAGCTGTTGTCCCTGGGTATTTATAGGGTGGTTCCAGCTGTCTTCTGGCCCTGGCTCACACCATCTGGGCACATTCCAAAGACTTCAACCGCTGTTCTTGTCATTCAAGATGTCCTCCATCTTGTCCTAGAAGTTCCTTATTAAAGAGACTTTAAATAAGTCCCTTATTGCACTCCTTCTCCTGTCCCTCCAACACTGTGTAATAGATCAATGGTGCTAAATTCAAAGAGAAACAGTGGCCACTAAAACGTACCTAAAGATCCCTGTAGGTTGCATATTGACTAAGAAAACCACATTTTAAAATTATCTATGTTTATGTATTTTGTTAAATATTTCCCAATTACATTTCAGTCTGGTTTTGCCACTTGAGAGTGTTGTGAGCTGTAGAAGGGCTCCCCTGTTTGATGTTTGACACCTCTGTTCTAGATCGCTGCCTCCCCTTCCTATCCCTGGATGAAATTCTGCAAGAGCACCAAATATAGCTTGTAGAAGACCCGAGTTCAAATTGCAGTTTTGACATTAGCCATTTGACTTCATTCAGTCGCTTCTGAGAAATCCATTTCTGTATTTGCAAAATGATAGTCCTGATATCTGTCCTACTTATCTCTTTGAGTTGTGATAAATATAAAATGAAATAGTATACATTAAAAAGGCAAAGTATATGCATGTAAAGTAATAGTTATTAAGGTTTATTCTGGCTCTTTATCACGATGCAGACTAGGTGACTTTAATCTTGTAAGGATCCTAGGGGAACTGTAAATGATTAATATATAGCCCCCAGAGATTCTACAGATGGAGGTGGGAAGCAATGGGAGATATTGATGAATCCCTCTATACGAATGCAAGGATAGGTTTACTTAGAGCTGCCTTTATGATTTAGCTCAGTGATTTATGATCTAGCTCAGTGATTCCCAAAGTGGGCGCCACCGCCCCCTGGTGGGTGCTGCAGCAATCAGGGGGGCAGTGATGGCCACAGGTGCATTTATCTTTCCTATTAATTGCTATTAAAATTTAAAAAATAATGATTTCTAGGGGGCTAAGTAATATTTTTTTCTGGAAAGGAGGCAGTAGGCCAAAAAAGCTGCTACCAAGGATTAGTATTGAATCTGCTAATGGGAATAAGCAGTTCACTTGTTCCCACCTATTACCATTGACTAATGAGGGAGAGATTGTTTCCCTCAATTAATAATCCAATTGTAGGGGGCAGCTGGGTAGCTCAGTGGATTGAGAACCAGGCCTAGAGATGGGAGATCCTAGGTTCAAATCTGGCCTCAGACACTTCCTAGCTGTGTGACCCTGGGCAAGTCACTTGACCCCCATTGCCTACCCTTACCACTCTTCCACCTATAAGTCAATACACAGAAGTTAAGAGTTTAAAAAAAATTAAAAAAAATAATCCAGTTGTATGATATCTTCAAATATAGCAAACCTCGATCTCTATTTCTGACTGCAATTTGTTGTTATAAACCCAGAAGATCAATGATTATGAAGTTTTCCTTCACCAGTTGCCAGGTGGATCTCTAACTGAAAACTTCCTTGGAACTCTGAGAGTAAACCAGGTCTGTGATGGTTTCTTATATCAACTATTTAATAGTAACAAATAAGGTCAAGGAAAGGATTGGGGTGAACTGTGAGGAAAGAGCGATTAAGGGTAAATCCTAGACCTTATCTGATATATATTGATTGAATGATAAATCTTCAGTATAACTAAAACAGTTGGTATCTTGAAGCCTGCTTGGCCAGGCGAGAAGCCTGACCCTGATGGCTTGAAAGGTTTATCTCAGGCCACGATGATGATGATGATTCGGCTTTTGTAATTGATCTTCTGGTTGGTATTTAAGTTGGCATGTTGGTGTTGGTTAATAAATGTTGTTTAATAACTGAAGTTGGATGCTGATATGCACAGAATAGTCTATGAGCAGGTTAGGCACCTAACCCTAGCTAGGAGACAATCCTGAGATGACCCATCCTCCCACCAGGATCTCCAGATTGAGACCCTGATGTTCTGAATTTTTCTACTTATATAGCCACATCCCAACTGACTTTTTGGTCTCATGTCAGCTCAAATGCCCTCTGTGTTCTGTGTTCCAACTTAGTAACTGAAGATCATGCCTGGCCAAAATGGCTTCTTGCAAAAGTGATAAACTAGAACAGCTTTAAATATGGTCTTAAGTGAGTGCGCTTCGGGGGTGTCTGAGAAACAGCTTAATTCATATTGAACAAGATCATCACTAAGGGGCTTGCAATTAATTTCACCCACAATTTTGCTTCAAGAATATAGAAGAATATATTTGTTGTTCAGTAATTCAGTCAAATACAGATCTTTGTGACCCCATGGACTTTTTCCATGGGGTTTTCTTGGCAAATATACTGCAGTGGTTTGCCATTTTCTTTTCCAGTGTGTCATCATTTTACAGATGAAGAACTGAGGCAAATAAGGGTTAACTGACTTGTCCAAGTACACACAGCAAGAGTCTGAGGTCAAATTTGAATTCAGATCTTCCTGACTCCAGGTCCAGAGTTGTTATCCAGTCATTTCAGTTGTGTTTGACTCTTCATGACCCCATTTTGTGTTTTCTTGGCAGAGATACTAGAATGGCTTGCCATTTCCTTTTCCAACTCATTTTTCAGATGAGGAAACTGAGGCAAACAGGGTGAAGTGACTTGCCCAGGGTCACATCTAAGGCCAGATTTGCACTACTCATGAAGAGATGTCTTCCTAACTCCAAACCTAGCACCTCATCACCTTAGTTACCTCATTCTTCTAGGGAGGATTAATTAGGACAACTAATAGTTGGAGGAGGAGGCTGTAGAAATGATAGGAAAATAGAACAATCTCTTCCCTCATAGAGATTACATTCTATTTATCTCAGGTTGAAGGAGATTCAGCCATGTGCCCAATCCATTAAGAAAATAATACAATGAAGCAAGTTTTCATGGAACATGTACTGAAAGATTTTTGTTTGTTTTGTATTGGGTTTTTTTTTTCTTTTCTGCTAATTGCAAACCTGATGACAGCTTTCTAAGAAACCAAAGAATAATTAGAACAGATTCTTAGGGAAAGAGGGCCCGCCTTTCTCGGCTATAGAAGTTAGTTCACTTCTGGCTTAGTTTCAAGTCTGTTCAAATCATGTCCCCTTTTAGAGTAGCTTTTCTAGGATTACCTGAGGAGACAATTCAGCCAAGTGTCAAACTGGTTATAGGGTTTGAGAATAGCAAAGCCATCGAAGACCATTAAGGGAACAGGGTGTCACCTATGCCAACAATATCTGCCTCTGAGAACCTTGAAGAACTTTGTAGGTGTTCTTGAGAGAATTCTCAAGGTTGTCTCTGAGAAGTAAAAAGCATGAACTCTTGTCCCTGTTTGATCGAGAAACAAATTGACAGCCATGTTCAAAAGCCTTGCTCAAGGTCACCCAGCAAGGCCATGGAGTTCTCTCCATTTCTAATTCAGGGCCACTTTTCTACAAAGTCATGCTACTCTGAAAAGGAAGTGTGAAGGACAATCTTAGGGAAGCTTATACTTTTAAGTGCCCTGGAATCCAGCATCAGTAGAAAAAAAAACAAAAACAAATTGGTATATTTTGTGGCTCACTCATATTACAGCCCAGTGTCAGGACATTTAAACTCAGCACTTCATTCATTGCTGAATACAGGAAAATAACTGAAATGTAAACTATTTCCTGAGGCTATTTCTTGCTGACTTGGGCAGAACTCACCGAGCCCATTCTGGTTGATTCATCGGATCATCTGGTCTCTGAAGCTTGACTTTCATTAGAGCTACTACCTTTATTCCCACTTCCATTTGGGTACTCTTGAGGTATTTTAGGGATCTCACCCAACGAACCCGGTCTTGTTAAATTTAGTCAATCTGTATGGATTGAAGAACCACTAATTGAGGGTAAGTAAAATTTAAGAGGTTAATGACTTTAACTTTTAGTAGTGGATAAATGTCTATAGTTGGTGTCAGAAAACCTGGGTTCAAATCTCACAATGGATGTGTAACCTCTTAATGTCTCTAGACAATTAAGATTATAAGCTGCAGAGAAAATAAGGATTTGCATTGCTAGAAGGAGTATCCTTACTGGGAAGTCCTTTACATTGCCAACATCATTGGTTGGGAGCAACAACAAAAATCTACTTTTGTGTATGTGTGTATGCTTAGAGAAGGGAGATGAAGAGTGATACTTCCTGCTATAATGAGTTACTGAAAGTCCAAGAGACATGTCTGAAGAAAATGTATAGGTGGCATATATTGAAACGTTTTTCTTCAGAATTGGCCCTATGGAATATGAGCAACTAAGTGGCACAGTGGAAAAAGTAATGTGCCTAGAGTCAGGAAGACCTTAGTTCAAATCTAACCTCAGAATTTATAAGCTATGAAACCCTAGGCAAGTTGCTTAATGCTGTTTGCCTCCATTTCTTTATCTATAAGCTAACCTAGAGAACTAAATGACCAACTGCTCTAGTATCTTGCCAAGAAAATCTCAAAATAAGGTCATAAAGAGTCAGACATAACTGCACAACAACAACCCACTGATTGCATTGTTGTTTTTTTTTTCCTGCTCTTTTTGTTTTCATTGCTTCTCATCTAAGGATTTCCTGGTATTCCTCTGAGGGTACTCTCTCTACCAATGCAGATCAATTGGTTTGAATCTTGTCTCTTAGACTGTTGCCTTAGTGGTTAAGTGATTTTCCCATGATCACACAGCCAGTATGTATCAGAGGAAATAAAGTTTCTCCATCTATCATACTATATTACCTCTACCTGAATAAGTTAGAGCAAAATAATTCTCATTTTATTGGAAAGAAATAATACTGTGGTCTTGTGAATATAGATTTAGAGTTAGAAGTCATACCTCAGCCACATACTGCTGGACATAAAAATCTGATAACTTCTAACTCCTCAGGTCTTATCATGAATCCCCATGCCTATACACACATATTTAGAAATGGAGTGACAGAATATCAGATTTGAATGAAACTTCCTAGTTATTTATTCCAACTTATACTTAAAGAAGTATACAAGCTAAGCCTCTGCTCTTGAAGGTCAGAATTTTTCTGTCTTTATTTACTGAATAAAGTTTATCTGTCCTGTGTTTCATTTATCCAAGGTTCTCCTACCAAAACACAGAAGCCTCTTCATCCTTCATCCAGCCCTGGGATTCTCACAGTGGAAGCATCTCCTGCCCTGAGGCCTCTCCCTTTCATTGGCTTTTCCCAGCATCTCCACTTATAAAAAGTGTTCAAGCCAGCCATGACTCCATTTGCTCTCCAGACTGCACTCTGGAATTCCCTACAATATATACGAGGAATCTACATCTTCTCCCTTTTCCCTTTCTATCTCCCTTTTATGTGTTGCTTTCCCAATTAGAATGTAAGTTCCTTGGGATCAAAGACTATTTATCTTTCTGTTTATGTCTGTATTTCCAGCACTTAGCATGGTGAGTACTTAATAAATGTTTGTTGACTGACTTGAATCAGTTAGACTTAAGGTGTCAATGGCTTACCTCTTAATTTCTTCCTAATAACATTTTAAAGAATGCTAGGATAATAGAATCACCAAAAAAAAAGTAATATAGCATCAGAAGTAAACTCAGATGCCATTCAATGCAACCAATACCTGGATAAGATTTCTCCATTGGGTGTCCCTAATACTGGCTCGTCTTGTATTTGCTTAAAACCCCAATGCCTTTTCTGAGGCATCTTATTTCACTTTTGGACAGCCCTTATCACCCAGAAATTTGTCCTTACATCAAGAATATATCTATCTATCTGTGCAAACTCTATCCATGGGCTCAAGTTTGGTCCTCTGGGGCTGAGCAGAGCCAATTGAATTTCTTGGTGAAAGGACTGTCCTTTTAATTCTCAAAGACAGTAACAGAAACTAAAGTAGGGTGCCTGGCTTTATCCCAAATGTCTCTATCTTATTGATGATAAAGAAAAAGAATCAGCACCTCATGAGTTAGAATTAGCATTGTGTTAGGGAGAAGAACAACTGGAAGTGAAGTAATATAGGTAAACTGATGCAGGCAAAGTGTTGGTCAGTGTCCTTGAAAAACTCAGCCTCTGGCCTTCTCCATAGAGAGTAAAACAGGTCTTAATTGTGGGTCTGGGGACAACACATCCTGTGGGCTCCTCTCCTCCAGAATTGTGCTCTTCTCCTTCCTAGGGTAGAAGTATGCCCCTCCCAAAGGCAGAGGGCATATTACATACAGCTGTAGGGCTAATTGGTCTGCGGGCATTGTCCCTAATCCATACGAATGACACTAACTTGTGCCCTCAGACATTGGTCATCCCAGCAGAACCTCCCTCCCTCATCAAAATGAATCATCCACACTAAACTGAAAGGAACAGTGATGCAGATAATCTACACATCATTCATATATGGTTGAATACTTTTTGAGTGTAAACATTTACCTTTAAACAAATTAACATGCGTTTCTTAGGTACTACATGCATACTGCTGGACTAAGCACAGGGAGAGAGAAGAAATTTGAGTAAGATATAATCTCTTCACTCATAGAGATACCTTTGCATAAAATGGCTTTTATAAATGTGATGATGGATGGATAAACAGACACAGACGAGAGAGAGAGAGAGAGAGAGAGAGAGAGAGAGAGAGAGAGAGAGCTGTCTCTTATACACA
>NW_025371663.1:0-10477 GCF_016433145.1 Gracilinanus agilis | reverse complement strand
AAGAAGAAGAAGAAGAAGAAGAAGAAGAAGAAGAAGAAGAAGAAGAAGAAGAAGAAGAAGAAGAAGAAGAAGAAGAAGAAGAAGAAGAAGAAGAAGAAGAAGAAGAAGAAGAAAGAAGAAGAAGAAGAAGAAGAAGAAGTTTAGATAACTAAAGTTCCCTGTCACTAATATGTAATGACTCCATTCTAGGCTTTCAATCTATTTTAGCTTCATTGAAGACCCAGCTTAAATTTTACATTCTACAGAAGCTTTTTCCTACCTCCCCCATTGCTAATGCCTTCCCTTTGAGATTACCATGCGGGTACTCTGCATATAGCTTTGATATGCCTAGTTATTTATCAGTAGAACATGATGCTTAAATAAATGCTTGTTGCCTGACTGTTTCCTGAACTCCTCACTATCCAACCTGCACCTGAGCAAGAATCCTTACCCACAACACCTTTGACCAGGGTCTCTCCACTTGTTGCTGGAAGGTCATTCATTAGCAAGGGGAACCCACTGGCTCTTGGGACAACTCATTCCACTTGGAGACAGAAAGGCAGCTCTTATTATTAGGAAGCTTTTGTTCCTGTTTTTCTGGTCTTGAGTCTGCAGCTGCCTCTCAACAACTTAGACCTGTTGCTCCTCTGAGGACAAGAAGAAAAATAACGCATCCCTCCTCCATGTGATGGCTCTTGAGATGCGTGCAGATGGATCTTGTGACTCATCCCTCGCAGCCCTGGCCACATTCGGTTTCTTTCTTCCAGGGTAATTCATTCTCTCTATTTTCTCCAAAGGATCTTCCTAGAGCATGGTATCAAGGTCATTCACTATCTTGCCAACATGTTCTTGAGGTCGTTAGACACCTGAGTCCAGAAGGATGGAGACCTGGGCTAGAGAGAAAGATCTGTGTTGGGGTGATCACTGAAGTATCGAGAGTTGTTATTGCCAAGGGAGAGCAGACAGAGAAGAGAAGAGCTGGGAAAGGAAAGAACAATTCCTGTGAATGAGTGTGAATGTGGATGTGGGTGTATCTCACACGATAGCACCTTGAATCTTGAGGGGCGCTGGACTGGGCTAGGATGGAAAGGGCACAAAATGGAGAATCAGGACATCGGAGTTTAAATGCCAGCTCTGTTACTATCTCTGTGATCTGGACCAAGTCAAATCTCCTCTCCATGACTCAGTTTCTTTCTCTATATAATGAAGAGGTTGGGTAAGATGATCTAGGAGGGTCCTTTCCCGCTGGAACATTCCGTGATACTCATCTTGTCTACCTTCCTCTCTTTCCTCATACATTCAAACCCCAAAGTCCATTCTATAAAGCCAACAGGCACTTCTGAATTCAAGGGTGGCTACCTTAGGTTTCAGGTGCTCTAGGAATCTGCTTTCACTAAAACTAGAGTTCAAAAGCCCCCACTGGGGTGTTTACCATTTGTAGGCAAAGGACACCATTCTAAGCAAAAGCATTTAAAGAAATGGCATAGAAAAGAAACAACAAAATAATTTCCCCATAAAGCAGGGCAACATACACACACACACACACACACACACACACACACACACACACACACACCCCAGTGGGAGAAGTGACCCCATTTAAGGAATACATGTAACAATCCATGTTCGTATAGCTGCTGATGCCTTCTGGGGCTGACATGGCCCCATTCTCACCGGGCTTGCTCTATGCTGGCCTCCAGGAGATTTGTAGTCTCCCTGGGTACCATTCAGCTGAACTTTCTGTCTCTACTGGTTGGTGCCAAGCATGGCCCGCTGGGCATATAGTTGGGGGGGGGCAGGGTACTTTCTGCTTCCAGCTTCTGGCTTTAGCTGAAGTTCTTGGCTATACAGTCCTTTTAAAAGACCAGCTGCTTTTGCCATAGAACTAGCCAACAAAATTTTCCCTAGGGAGGTAAACCTTCTTAGCTTTTTTCCCATGTGGAGTGACCTGTCTTGTTTCCTTCAGAGACTTGGCCTCTCATTTCCCCAGCAGGGCATTCTCAGTCCCATGCCAAGCTCAGACTGAGGAGCAGGGTTCTCCTGGTTAACTAAAGCAGAAAGGCTTAATCTTTCCTTTCTTAGACTCAACATCCTGGCCTGAGTATTTCCTTGGGTCTCTCTATCAGAGAGCTCACTTTACGTCGGAGTGAGCATTTTGGACATCTCCAGATTTTAATCTCTAAAGATGACTACACCTGGCCAACATTTGGGGAATGGCTGCTTGCCCAGCAGCTCCCCCAAAGCACTGATGTTCAGGGGCCCATGAAGGGTTTTTTTGCCCTTCTAATTTTAAACCCCTTTAGTTTCCCCATGGAGATGAATACGTAGGTAGGAAGGCACTGAGATGGAATGGAACCCAAAGGTTAGGGTCCTCGGCACACCCCTGGCCTTCTAGAGACGTGACCAGCAAGAGCCCATGAGGCTCTGAGCTCATCCTTTTATCAGAAATGGGGTCTCTGCCACTTTTAGCTCTTTTTTTTTAATTTCTGCCCTTTCTTTGTTCTCCTCTGCTCTTTTCTTCTCTTCTTTTGTCTTTTTCCCATTTTCTTTTTTGTTCTTCCTAACTTTGTCTTCATCGTTCTCTCCTATTCTTTCTCTTCTACTTTTATATGTTCTAGGATATGGTGGGAAGAAGTTACAGAGAGGTGGGTTTTAGCTAGATGTAAGGAAAAGATTTCCTACCAATGAAAGCTGGCCCGAAGTAGGATGGGTCACCTAGGAAGTCATCCAGTAATCTTGGATGGCCTTTTGTGGGTCATCAGTTAGAGGCTATCCTAGATGGCCTCTGAGGTCCCTTCCATCTCAGCAATTTTAATCCTCACCTTTTTCTTCCCCAGAGATATAAGTAGTTCAAGGTGAAATGGGTCCTGCCCCTGGGCACTGACTTGGCGGGTGCTTAGAGTCCTCATTCCCCAAATCGAAATCTTCCATTGACCTTCATTATTTAAAAAAAAAATGTATTTAAAACCCTCACCTTCCATCTTAGAATCAATACTGTGGATTGGCTCTAAGGCAGAAGAGTGGTAAGGGCTAGGCAATGGGGCTGAAGTGACTTACCCAGGGTCACTGAGCTGGGAAGTATCTAAGGTCAGAATTGAACCCAAGACCTTTAATCTCTGGGCCTGGCTCTCAAGCCACTGAGCCACTGAGCCACATAGCTGCCCCCACCTTCATTACTTTTTTTCTCTTTAAACCCAAGGAGAAGCGAAACATCCTTAAACCCTTACCTTCTATCTTAGAGATAAGAAGAGGAGAGGCAGAAGAAGATTGGCAAGGGCTGACTACGAGAGTGAAGTGACTTACCCAGGGTCACATAGATAGGAAGTGCTTTTTAATTTAGTTTTAAATTTTATTTTAAAATTACTTTTTCAAATTATTTTAAATTTTAAATTTTATTGATTTATTACTTTTTAATTTAGCCAGTTGAGCATCCCCATCAGTGTGGCATCCATTTCATAGGGCTCTTTATTTCCCAAGTGTCCCAAACTATATGAGGAAGAGGCTAGCCTTGTTTCCTAGCAGGCCCACTCTCAGAGCTGGATTCGAGTCTGTTCCTTACTCCTCACCTTCTACCAAATCGAATTTGTCTCTCTCTGTTTCTCTGTCTCTCTCTCTGTCTCTCTGTGTCTCTCTATCTCTCCCCTTCCTTCTCCCTCTCCCTTTCTCTCCCTCTCTCCCTCTCTATCTCTGTCTCTCTAGCTCTCGCTCTCTCGCTCTCTCGCTCGCTCTGTCTGTCTGTCTCTCTCCTCTCCCTTTTTCTCTCTCTCCCTGTCTGTCTCTCTGCCTCTGTCTGTCTGTCTCTGTCTTGCTCTCTCTCTGTCTCTCTGTCTCTCTGTGTCTCTATCTCTCCCCCTCCTTCTCCCTCTCCCTTTCTCTCCCTCTCTCCCTCTCTATCTCTGCCTCTCTAGCTCTTGCTCTCTCTGTCTCTCTGTCTCTCTCTCTCCCCTCTCCTTCTTTCTCTCTCTCCCTGTATGTCTCTCTGCCTCTGTCTATCTGTCTGTCTCTCTCTGTCTCTGTCTCTCTCTGTCTCTCTGCCTCTGTCTCTGTGTCTCTGTGTCTCTGTCTGTCTCTCTCATCTTCCCTCTCTTCCTCTTCTCACCCTCCTCCTTCCAGCCTCCCCACATCTTGACTCCTTTCCAAGAATACGGAGGGAGGAAATGAAATCTGTGAGGGAAAGATCGATTTCCAAATTTCCAAACTGTTAATCTTTTATTTTGACATGTTTTGGAATCCGGACCCCTCCAGAGGGGGTTCCTGCAGCCCTGGCCCGGCACCCGCCCCGGCAGCCCAGCTCCAGCGAGGCCCATGTGCTCCCAATAACGGGGCCTCACCAGCCCAGGCCAGCGCAGAGCTCACAGCTGCTCCGCGTTTGGTGCCTGCCAGCCCCGGCCCCACCCTGGGCCTTTGGGGACTTGGAAAAATGCACCAACTGGGGTGTGTGTTGGGGGTGGGGTGGGGAGGGATAGACCCCCCCCCCCCAGGAGCCCCGGAATGAGCCCAGGGCAGGGCCCGAGCGATGGGGGAATCAGTCCCTGCTCCCTGCCCCCTTTCTTGGAGTCTGGCACTGACGCGAACTCCGTTCTCTGAGGTTTGGGGGGGGGCAGAAGGGGAAGATGACCCCCCTCCCGTGGAGCTATGGGACTTCCTGCTGCCCCCAGCAGCCTGCCTGGGCCCTGGCTGGGGAATACCGTGAGAACAGACCCTCTTCCCTCTCTGGGCTCTGGCCCCAGCCCAGGGGAGCTGAGCTTTCTGTGAGAGTGACAGAAATCATGGAAAAATCGCTGCTTGCCAAATGCGTTCAGCCAGTTCCTGGCCAAAGTTGAGGGGCGGAGGCGGGCGGGAGGGAGGAAGGGCCCGCATTCTCCAGCACTCTGCAGATCTGCTTGGAGTGGGTGGGCGGGTGCCTCCGCCTGGCCTTTGGGGGGCCTTTTCTGCTTTGTCTTTGAAGGGGCTTGGGGGAGCCTCTGGGGGCCTCCATGACATCACGCTTCTCCTCTGGCCTTGAAATCAGAGAGCAAACGGACACAGGAAAGCCTGGCTCAATCTCGACCTCAGTTTCTCCATCTGAAAAATGAAGAGGTCCGAGGAGATGCTTTGGAGCTCTGTGTCTCCAATAGCCTTTGACCAGCTCTTTCCTAATCAGGTGTCCCGGATGGAGCGGGCCTTCCTCTCTGGGTCGGTTAGCTCTTCCCCCACCGCCTCCAAAGGGCACCCACCTCCCGAGAGGCTTTAGGTCACCGCCAGCCGTACATGCTTCAGGGGTAGGAGTCGGGGTGCCAGGTGGCGGGCCTGAAAAGTCTGGAAGGAGATGGGGGTGATGGTAAACGAATCAGGAAGTCAGGCAGCTCCTGTCCTGTCCTGTAATGGCCCTCATGGGCTCCCCTCTCCCCAAACACTCATCCTAATAGCACGGGTTTCTGCAGTGTTTGGGGATTTGCAAAACACTTTACAAATACTATCTTATCCCCACAACGACCCGGTGTGTTAGTTTTAATTCTTCTTTTACAGATAAGGAAACTGAGGCTGAAAGACATGAAATTATCTTACAGCTGAGCAAGTGTCTGAGATAAAGATTTGAACTCATGTCTTCCTGCCTCCAGGTCCAGAAATCATGTTTCTGGAGTGCTTTGGGATTTGCAAAATACTTTACAAATATTATCTTATCCCCACAACAATCCCGTGTGCTAGTTTCAATTCTTCTTTTACAGATGAAGAGACTGAGGCTGAAAGACATGAAATTATCTTACAGCTGAGCAAGCGTCTGAGATAAAGATTTGAACTCATGTCTTCCTGCCTCCAGGTCCAGAAATCCATCTACTTCACCTTCAGGCTCCAGTTTCCTCAGGATAGAAGGTCAGCTCCCTGAAGGCAGACACTTTTTTTTTTTTTTTGGTTCCTCTTGCATCCCTCAGTTCTAGCATCAATTAGGTTATTCAAATGCTTGCCAAATGGAGGAATGAATGAATAAATGAATGAATGAAGGCTTTGGTTGTGGGATTCTAACTTGGGTTTTCTCCATTCCAGGTACAGGGCTCTCTCCATCTCTGATATCACTCTGCGGGCCTCAGTTGGCAGCCTCAAATTTACTTTGTAGTTACTGATTTGGGTGTAGATGTGGAATCACCCAGTAAAGCAGAAGGTTGAGACTGTTTCCTGTTTGTCCCTGAACCCTGAATGTCTGTAGAAGTTCTGGGCACATAGTAGGGGACTTAAAAGTCCTTCCACAGCAGAATTTACACTGGAAGTCCTGGGCCACATAGGATGTCCAAGTAGAATGTAAGTTTATAGAGGCTGGTTTTGGGATCCCCAGTGTAAATAGTCCAGGACCTGGCCCATAGAAGGTGCTTAATAAATGTTTATTGCCTGAGTAGCTGAATGGAGACTTGGAATCACACTCTCCCTCCTTCGGCAAGGACCTCTTTGTCCTCATCTGATCTCCAGCTCCTTGAGGTCCAGCCAGTTCTTCTCCTTGGGCTTCCCCTTATATCCTGGAAAAATCAGTCAGAGGGGCTTCAAAAGAGACTTCTCGAGTGAGCTGCAAAGCACCATCCCCCCTTCCCTACCTCACAAGGCTGGCACAAGGGAAGCCCTATGGAAATGGCCCAACACTCATGGGTGCTCTATTCCTACTGATGAAGGCCGGGTGGCAAAGGAAACCAGCCCGGGCAAATGGATGAGTTCTGGCCTCCAGCCTCTGGGACCAGAGGCTGGAGGGTAAACACTAGTCATGGACTTCTGGGTCTGGAGTTATGGGCTGACTTCTCTGGGGCAGCCGAGGCTGGAAGGGGGGGTTAAAGAGGGAGGGAGGGGGAAGTGAACCAGAGCCTCTGAGTTTGAGAGAAACTTGGAAACCACAGTTCTCTCAGGAAAGAGGCCACTAATGAAAAACAGAGCTTCTTCTGCCAGGACGAGAGATGGAGGCCATGGTGGGTGGATGTTTGAATGTGAGGGTGGGGGGGCGGGACGGTAAGGGGCAGAGTTTCAACATAGTAAATATGACTATCCCCTGCCTGGCCTAGGAGGGCACAGAGGGCACTCCATTATACCCCAGCCTTGAGCCAAGATGGCCCCTGGGGTTGCTGGAAGGGAGTGCAGGAGGTGGAGGGAGAAGGAGCATATAGGAAGTATGGAAACAACAGTCACACTAGAGCCAACCTATAGGAACCAGAGGGGAGTCTGCCCCCAACAAGAGACTATCAGAGAGCCTCCTTCCCCAAAATGAGCCTCCATGCCAGCATCATTTTGCCCAGAGGTTTCTTCAGCTGGTTGCCCACCTACTTCCCTTCCCTTCACTAAAGGGAAAAAGCCAATGGAAAAGGATGCTCAACTCTAACTCAACTCTCTGTCTGTCTCTGTCTGCCTGTCTCTTCTCCAGTCCTATATCACTTGCTGAATGTCTTTACCTGGGTGCCCACTGGCATCTCAATTCTACTTATCAGCTGTTCTTTGAACTTGGCATTTCATCTCCTGACTCCAAAGTCCAGATAGTTGAGGGGTTCATTGAGTACATTTTTTCTCAGGTCATTTTCCCTCATTTACCAATCTGTCCCTGCCTAAGACCCCTGGTCCTGTGCTAGGGCTTCTTTCTAAAGTCTCTGGCTCCAGAGCTGGCCTGTATGGAACCCCGATGGCTCCTTGTGGCTTTTTCCATAATGAATGAAGTGATGAGAAGGAAAAACTACTAAGGGTTCCTTGAGGCCAGAGACACTCTTTGTTTTCTGTGCTTTAATCTTCAGTGCGTAACACAATGCTTGGCACATAATAAGTGATAAATAAATGCCTTTTCACTCACTCATTTATTCATAGCTCAGAGAGATGAAGAAGAGCCCTGTGGGATGTTACATCTCATTTTACAGATTGGGCAACTGAGGTTCTGAGAAGGAAAATCAAGTCCTAAACCTTCTACTACCCAGCAATGGCTAACAGGACGGAAGGAGTCACCTTGTCGCCACACATCTAACAGTATATTTAGAGGGTTCATCTTGCTTAGCCTTCCTGAAGTTGCCTTCACTTTCGGTCACCTTTCTTCTAATTATAGTTTCCCTCATGAGCTTTAGAGTCCCCACTCTCCTGATTTTCCCCTCACCTCTCTGATTTTTCTTTGTTTCCTCCTTCCTCCTTCCCCTCTTCCTCCTTCATTATTATTTTAAGAAACTTGTCCAGGACCACAGATCTAGGAAGTATCTGAGGTCATTTTTGAATCTGGGTCCTCCTGACCCTAGGCTGGGAACTCTATCCACTGCATCACCTAGGCTGGCCTCCTTATCTTCTTCTTGGCCCCTTACTGTGGGTATTCCACAAGGATTCATCTTGGACCTTCTCTCTCGACTCCCTCTCTTCTGGCCATTTCTTCTACTGTCAGGACTTCAGCGTTTGTCTCTATGCGAATGACTCCCAAATCTGTATCTCTAGCCTTGACTTCGACTGCTGAGCACATCAGCCCTGCCAACTATCTCTGTCTGTCTCTGCCTGAATGTCCCATGGGCGTCTAAAGCCAGCCTGACTAAGGTGCAGTGTATTACCTTCCCCTTAAACCTTCTTTCTGACCCCTTTATTTCTGCCCATGGCCCTGCCATTCTTTCTGGTACCTTCTTCCTCACATGATGTAATCAACCAATGACAAGAACTTTTTCAACTTAGCCTCCAAGCTACCCCTAAGTTCCTTTCTCTCCTCTCTATTCCCCAACCACAAGTGGTCGTCATCATCTAATGATGATGAAAAGAGGACAATGATGACAATGATGACTCCTTCCCCCATTATTAATACTACTACCACCACCACCATTATCACCATCACCACTACCACCACTATTAANCATTATCACCATCACCACTACCACCACTATTAATACTACTACTACCACCATCACCACTACCACATTAATACTACCACTACCACCACCACCATTATCACCATCACCACTACCACCACTATTAATATTACTACCACCACCACCATTATCACCACCACATTAATACTACCACTACCACGCTATTAACACTACCACAATCACAATCATTATCACCAACACCACTACCATCACTATTAATACTACTGCCATCACCACCATCACCACTATATTACTACTACTACTACTACTACTACTACTACTACTACTACTACTACTATTACTACACTATTATTACTCCTCCTCCTCCTCCTACTACTACTATTACTACACTATTACTACTACTACTACTACTACTACTACTACTACTACTATTATTCTCCCACTACCCCCAAATGACTACATATAGATATAAGCAATGTTTAGATTAGTGTCAGAATGCATGGTATTCTCAAGGTGAAACCATTAAGCCTTTCAGCGTCGAGTCATACGTATCTAAGGAAATTGTCCAGTAAGTTTCATAAAGTGTTTTTCATAGATTACCTCAGTGAACCCTCACATTCCAACCTTCTCTCACCCTAGTCACTCTACTGCCCAACCAAACTGCCCCTCACTTTCCTGACTCTGGCATGACCTTGGTGATCTTGGGCAAGTAACTGCCCAACTCTAGGTCTCAGCTTCTCTAAAAAATGGAGTTGGACTAGAATGACCCTTAGGGTCCCTTCCGGCTCTAAATTTATATGGCTGCCTTTATGTCTTTGCTTGGGCTGTATCCACCCTCTTCCCTCCTTGCCAACTGAATTCCTACTCATCCCTTGGAAGTTAGATCAAATACCACCTCCTCTGGAAAGCCTTCCTTGATCTTCCTCCAAAGGTGGCCCACAATGTTTTATTGGCATATTTCTAATTCATTGATCATGAGCCTCAGGAGGGCAAGGATCAGAGACAAGCCCCAGATGAGAATGGAACCTCAAAGGACATCCAATCCAATGCTTTCACTTTATAAAAGAGGAAAGGGAGGCTGAGAGAAGAAAAGTAAAGAATGGATTTGAATTCGCATCTTCCAAAGTCTAGCCAGTATTCTCTTTGCGTGCATTAACGTTGCTTTGTCTAAATCCTAGACTGGCCCCTCAGCCCCCACGGCAACTGCCGGTGGTAGCCATAGAGGTAGCTGAGAGGATGTTGCTGTCTTTGCTACTGCCCTTAGAAGACACCATTCAGGAGGGGACACATCTATCCCCTTGCCACCAGCTGGGGGGAGGCAGGAGAGGACCAGCCTGAGCCTGCCCTTGGATTTGGCCCCACAAGGGTCAGGAATTCCTGGGGCCCCCAGAGCTCTGGCCGGGCCGCTAGTGAAGGAAACCATGTTGAGTTCTGACTTTGTTATTAGTTTTTTTGGGTTCCAGATGTGAACAATACAGTGTTGAAAGCAGGGGGATAGGGAGGGGGGAGGAAGGAGGGGGGCTGACCCCACCCGAAGCAGGAAGCTCCGAAAGAGCCTGGAGCTCTGCATGCTGGACCCAGGCCAAGCAGAGCCTTGGCTGAGTCCCCTCTTCTCCACCCCCTTCCTGCTTGTTGGTGCCTCTTCCCCTTTCTCTCTCTCTCTCTCTCTCTCTCTCTCTCTCTCTCTCTCTCTCTCTCTCTCTCTC
>NW_025371662.1:0-2307 GCF_016433145.1 Gracilinanus agilis | reverse complement strand
TTCTAACTCTTGCTTGGTTTTAAAATCTTTCCTTTCTCAAAGATGTTGCAAGGATACTATTCTGTGCTCAACTATTTTACTTAGTTTCTTTATATTCAAGGCATTCACCCATTCTGAATTTATCTTGGTATAAAGTGTGAGATGTTGATCTAAACCTAATCTCTCCCATATTAATTTCCAATTTTCCCAGCAATTTTTGTCAAATAGTGGATTTTTGTAACAAAACCTGGAATCTTTGAGTTTAGCATACTGTCTTGCTGAATTCATTTACCTCAACTCTATTACACTGATCCTCCCTCCTATCGCTTAATCAGTACTATATTGTTTTGATGACTACTGCTTTATAGTACAGTTTAAGATCTGGTACTGCTAGGCAACCTTCCTTCTTTTATTTTTTCATTATTTTCCTTGATATCCTTGTCTTTTGTTCTTCCAAAAGAACTTTGTTATAGTTTTTTTTTTCTAATTCTGTAAAAAAGTTTCTTGGTAGTTTGATAGGTATTGCATTAAATAATTCAATTAATTTGGGTAGAATGGTCATTTTTATTATGTTGGCTTATCCTACCCATGAGCAATCAAAGTTTTTCCAATTGTTTGGATCTAGTCTAAATTGTGTGGAAAGGGTTTTGTAGTTGTGTTTGTATAATTCTTGTGTTTGTCATGGCAGATAGATTCCCAAATATTTTATATTGTCTAGGGTGATTTTTAAATGGAATTACTCTCTCGATCTTGCTGCTGTGATGTGTTGGAAACATAGACAAATGCTGATGATTTATGTGGGTTTATTTTGTATCCTGCAACTTTACTATAATTGTTGATTATTTCCACTAACTTTTTAGTTAATTCTCTAGGATTTTTAAGTAGACCATCATATCATCTGCAAAGAGTGATAGCTTGGTCTCCTCACTGCTTATATTAATACATTCAATTTCTTTTTCTTCTCTAATTGCTACTGCTAGTGTTTCTAGTTCAATGTTAAATAATAGAGGTGACAATAGGCATCCTTGTTTCACTCCTGATCTTTCTGGGAATGCTTCTATTTTATCCCCATTGCAGATTATGTTTGTTGATGGTTTTAGATATGCTCTTTATTATTTTTAGGAAAGACCCTTCTATTACTATACTTTCTAGTGTTTTCAGTATGAATGGGTATTGTATTTTGTCAAAGGCTTTTTCAGCATTTATTAAGATAATTATGTGATTTTTGTTGGTTTGCTTGTTGATATGGTCAATTATGTGAATGGTTTTCCTAATATTGTACCATCTTTGCATTCCTGGTATAAATCCCACCTGAACATAATGAATAACCCTCCTGATCACATGCTGGAGTCTTTTTACTAGTATTCTGTTTAAGATTTTTGCATCTATGATCATTACGGAGGTTGGTCTGTAGTTTTCTTTCTCTGTTTTTGTTCTACCTGGCTTTGGGATCACTACCATATTTGTGTCATAAAAGGAGTTTGGTAGAACTCCTTCTTTGGTTATTATGTCAAATAGTTTGTATAGTTTTGGGATTAGTTGTCCTTTGAATGCTTGATAGAATTCATTTGTGAATCCGTCTGGTCCTAAAGATTTTTTCTTAGGGAGTTCTTTGATGGCTTGTTTAATTTCTTTTTCTGATATGGGATTATTTAAGTATTCTATTTCTTCTACTGTTGATCTAGTCCAGTAATGGGCAAACTGCGAACAATGGGCCAGATTCATTCTGATAAATATGAAAAATGATAAAGGCTGGTATAAATATATATATTAATATTTTAATTAAAGCCATGTTTATAGATAAAGTTATCAGATCACGAGCTTGTAAGCATTCAAAACTGCTGCCTCCATTACTGTCTCCGAGTCTGCTAGCCACGAGCCTACTGGCAAAGAGCCTACTGGCAAAGAGACCACTCCCTCCTAACCCAGGAGATTATAAACCCTCTCTGCGTAGACGTAGGCCTCCCCATGCCCAAAGACCCGGAAACGGAAACCAGTTGGACCATGTTGGATCACGGGAAATGTAGTTTTGATACATTTCCCTTGTCCATAGAAATATATACACTTTTTAGATGGCATTTTCCCAAATTTCACTTTTACAGTTCCCCTTAAATATTCTATCTGGCTACATGACATTATTCCTAATCTGACGAATACAATGAGTAGGATACAATACAATGAAACTTTGAAAGAGTTGCCTTAGAAACAGACTAACAGGTGTGCATTTCCTTTCCTTTGGCCCCCTCTTAAAAATTTTGCCCATCAATAATCTAGGCAATTCATATTTTTTAAATATTCATCCATATCACCTAGATTGCTATATTTATT
>NW_025371661.1:0-2561 GCF_016433145.1 Gracilinanus agilis | reverse complement strand
ATTTTAAACCCTTAACTTCTGTGTATTGACTTATAGGTGGAAGATTGGTAAGGGTAGGCAATGGGGGTCAAGTGACTTGCCCAGGGTCACACAGCTGGGAAGTGCCTGAGGCTGGATTTGAACCTAGGACCTCCTGTCTCTAGGCCTGGCTCTCAATCCACTGAGCTACCCAGCTGCCCCTCAAATGTATTTTTTAAAACAAGTTTTTAAAAATTTTTCTTTTTTAAAAACATATGACAGTCATAGAATTTTGGTAAGTTTTAAATAATATAACTTTTTAAAAATAGGCATTTGTGGTGTGAAGATAAGATTAAGTCTCCCTTTGTCTATTTTTAGTTAATCAAATCAAGAATTTAAAGTACCCCTACTTAGTAGCTAGCTAACCATTAGGTAAGAGAGCTCACAAGTCACTTACTAGTTCAAACCCCCAAAGACCTTGGGCAGTGCTAGGCAAATTGAAAGACTGCAATTGGTTCCTGTGAAGAGGGGTAGAGGCAGGAGATGACATGGAAAAAAGGGGTATAAAAGAAGAGACCAACATGGTCTGGCCTCTCTTGGCTTCCGAGAGGCTGGTTCCTTGGAGAGACTCTTCCCTTGGATTCCATGTCTGTGAGTAGAGACATGCTTTTCTTTGGAGTCATTCTGCATTGGTGGAACTCTGGCTGAAGACACCACTGGGACTTCTGGCTGAGGACTACCAGGAAATTCACATGGAGATTAGGACTTGGGGAAGCCCCTGCCAGGGGCTGAGCTGGACTTCACCAGAGCAGCACTTAAGACTGGTAGGCTAGACCAGGCTTTCTCCTTCCTGTATTTTCCAATTTCACTATCTCTACCTTGTTGTAAATAAAAGCTGCTAACAGTTATTTTGACTTAGGGGCTAATATTTTATAAATGGCGACCACTTTTATAATTCTCATATTGAGCAAAACCTAATTTAACTTTTACAGTGGTGATTAGCATTGTCCAAAGGGGCTAAAAATGCCATCTTTTGTTTTTAGCATTTTAATTTTAACTTACTTTATTTTTTCTTTTGGCAAAGCCTAATCATTCATCTTAAATTAATTCTTGCAGTTCAGATTTTTTCTGCCTATTATATTAAAAACTTTCCTCAGGTATTTGTTTTTTTCTTCTATTTTATTAGGTTCATATTGTTAATGAATTTTAACTATATTACTTTCCTTTTGATGATCTTATTTGGAAAGGCAATGATTAAAATATATGAAAACAATGAATAATTATTGATGATGGATTTTTCAAATACTTCACATATATATAAAATGGCATAAATAAACTTATTACAGATTGTTTAGAGAAACTGAGTTTTGGATTTTTTTTCAGTCAATGCCCAATTAGTCAACAAACATTTATTAAATACCTAGTATGTATTAGATGACATTCTAAGCATTGGAGATGTGTGTATATATGTATACCAATACACAAGGAAACAACATATACATAAGTAATACAAATTATATATTTGACAAGTGGGGGGGGGGGAATGAGGACATGGGGAATTAGGAAAGTCCTCATGAAGAAGGTGACTTTTTATCTGAACTGAAAAGGAGCTCAGAAATTCTGAGAAGCAGAGTTAAGAACAAATGTATTATAGCCATAGAGGACAAGATGCACAAAAACCTAGAGATGAGAGGTTGGAATGTTATGTATGTAATTTAATGTAATCAGAATTATTCACTTTATATCTTAAAGTGTTCTCTATCTCTTAATTTGGTCATAACTTCTTCCTTTCTCCATAGATCTGACAGGCAAAGTATTCTATGTTCCCTAATTTACTTTTATCACTCTTTATGTTTAGATCATATACCCATTTTGACCTTATCTTGGTATAGAGTGTGAGATATTGGCCCAAACCTAATTTTTGCCATAGTTTTCCAATATTCTCAGCAGTTTTTGTCAAGTAGTGAGTTCTTATCCTAAAAGTTGGGATCTTTGGGTTTATGGAACACTAGATTTCAGAGGGCATTTACCTCTAATCTATTCTATTGATCCACCCTTCTAGAGAAATAAGGTCTTTATCAGAGAAACTTGCTGTATACATTTTTTTAAAATGTTTTATTGGTTCCAGGACAGAAGAATGGTAAGGGCTAGGCAATGGGCATTAAGTGACTTGCCTAGTGTCACACAGCTAGGAAGCTGTATATATTTTTGATATTACTTTATTATCTATGGTTACCACAAAAAATTTGATTTGAAAATTATTTTAAAGTTGTTTGTAGTGGAATGTTGAGAAGTTCAGCTGGGTTGCCTCTATAATCCCTTGTCTTGGCTCCAACCCCTCAGACTTATAGGGAGTTTTCAATAATTGTTCTGGGTCTTATCTGTGCAATTAAGGGATTGGACTAGATGATTTCTATGATCACTTTCAGCCCTCAGATTTTTTGACTGTCTTTATGAAGCTTGAGTTAATTAGATATTTTAGACAAATTAGTTAAGTTTTCATCTTTAGAGGAGCATAAAATTTGATTGAACTTTTTTCCCCATGCAAGCTTCAATATTTTTTTTCAGTCAATGCCCAATTAGTCAACAAACATTTATTAAAT
>NW_025371660.1:0-9940 GCF_016433145.1 Gracilinanus agilis | reverse complement strand
TTATTCTGGTTCTATAGAACATAGAGTTTTCCTGATTGACATCTGTGAATTCTGGAGTAAAAGAACAGCCCAATTTCCTCTCAGAAGCAGCTTCTGCCTTAGAACAAGAGAGAAATGTTTGGGGCCTAGCTGATGCAAATGAAATCTTTTTTGGAGCCACAGGTTAGAGTGGAGTTAAAATAGAACTCACTTCCCCATTCCCCTCTGTCTATCTGCAATAAAGAGAAAATTTTAAGCTAATAATAACAATAATAATAATAATAATAATAATGAAAACTCATTTAGAATCCCTTGCAGCTCTGTTATCTCAGTCATTTTTTAGGGACGTACTTGTTTGTTGAAGAAATTTGGGAAGAGATGTTCCTGGCAACACCAAGCTTAGGTGTCCCTAAAGGAAATAGGTGTTTGAGGGGTCAGAAGGGGATATTCTAGAGTCAAAACACATGGGGAGAATTGACCCAGTCAAGCTTGATTAACCCCAAAGTCCCTGAAACTCCACCTTCTCACCTCTGTATATAATTGATTTATGGGAAGGAGGTGTGACCAGGTTCCTCCTGAATCACCTGTGGCTGAGAAAGAGGAGATCCAAGTGGGGAATCTGGAGGGTGAACTTTCTAATGGCTTATTCTTCCCTTGGCATCTCTTCCTAAGACTGCTTCTCTCCTGATCTCTCAGAGGAAACATGGGAGAAGAAATGGTAGCAGCTACAGACCTGAGGTTCAGGTCTCAGGTGAATTAGAGTTGACTTTGTCCTTACTGAGGAAGATCCTCATCTCTGTTGATTAAATGTGGTCAAGTCTCTTTCCCTAAGAATTACTGTTCTGTGTCCTCTGCTCCCCCTATCAGGCCACTTTCTCGAATCCTGGCTTCTTAGCTCCAGGCTGTTTGCTTCCTCCCAAGCTTCCTCCCATATTACCGAATAATATGAAAAATGCCTTACTTTTAAAAATCCATCTTTTCACAGCAATTTGAAATTTTCCTATTTCCATTTTGTAATAGAGAGATGAGTATAAGGAAATTATGGTTTGCCTAAGCTTACCTACTGAGGCTGTAACTGGCAGGACTAGCTTCTTAGTATACTGTCAGTTCCACTGATTTTTAAAAATATGCCTATAAATTATGTCTCTCAGTTTTTTCTTTGAAATTGGACATGTTAGTTCTGTGACTGTATATATTTTTCTCTTGGTTTTACTCTTTTTGTTCTTCAAATTTCATCTATGCGTTTCCAATTAAAAAAATTAAACCTTCCTGATCTTTTGGGATGAGAATTTGTTGGAAAACAGTTTGGCAGGAATTAGTCATAGAACAATATTGCACACCCTATGTCAAGACGAGGTCAAAATGAGTATATGATTCAGACAGAAAAGGTGATACCACAGGCAAATTAGGGGAGTATAGAATAGTTTATCTTTCAGATTTATGGGGAAGAGAAGAACTCATGNAAGGAAATCACAAACTGGGGGAAAATTTTTACAGCAAATTTCTCTGAGAACGGTTTAATTTATCAAATACATAGAGTCAAACTTATTGGACTACAAGTTCTTCCCCAATTGACAAATGATCAAAGATATGAACCAGCAATTTTAAGATGAATAAATCAAAGCTATCAATAATTATATGAAAAAATGTTCTAAGTCACTCTGGATTAGAGAAATGCAAATTAGAATAACTCTGAGGTACCAACTCACATCTATCAAATTTTCCAATATAAGAGTAAAAGAAAATGATAGATGTTGGACGGAATTTGGCAAAATTGGGACACTAATGCATTGTTGGTGAAGTTGTGAATTGATCCAGCCATTCTGGAGGGCAACTTGGAGCTATGCAAAAGGGCTAGAAAACTGTGTATACCTTTTGATCCAGGGAATATGACTACTGGGTCTGTATCCCAGAGAGATTAAAAAAGGGTTTGGGGGAAGGACCTACTTGTATAAAAATATTCATAGCTTCTTTTTTGTGTTGGCAAAAGATTAGAAATTGAGGGGATGCCCATCAGTTGGGGAATGGCTGAACAAATTGTGGCATATGATGGTGATGAAATTCTATTGTGCTATAAGAAATGATAAGCAAGATGATTTCAGAAGAAGCTGGGAAAACCTATAGGAACTATTTATAAAATGAAATCAGAATTACCAGGAGAACATTTACACAGTAACAACAATATCATACCATGATGAACTGTGAAAAACTTAGCCACTATTAGCAATACAATGATCCAGGACAATTGTGAAGGTCTTAGGACAAAGAATGCTAACCACCTCCAGAGAAAGAACTGTTTGAGTCATGCCGTTTTTCACTTTATTACCCATTAGGGTTTTGGTTTTATATGAATATTCACTTACAATGACCAATATGGAAGTATGTTTTGCATGATAAGACATGTATAACCCAGTTCAAATTGCTTACCATCTCTGGGAGGTAGGAGGGAATGGAAGTGGGGGAGACAATTTGGATCTTATAACTAAGGAAAACATGTGTTGAAAATTGTTACTACATGCAATTGAGAAAATATAACATTGAAAAATAAAAAATTAACCTGCTTATCATTTCTTACTACATGGTAATTTTCCATCATAATCAGATGCCACATCTTGTTTAGCCATTCCCCAATGGGTGGACATCCCCTCAGTTTTGAGTTCTTTACCACCACAAAGAGAGATGCTCTAAATATTTTGTAACATATAAATTCTTTCCCTTTTCACCTTATCACCTTGGGAAACATCCCCATTGGTGGTATTGCTGGGTCAAAGAATATACATAATTTTATAATTCTCTGGGCAAAATTCCAAATTGCTCTTCAGAACGGTTAGATCAAGTCACAGTTCCACCAACATGGTATTAGTGTCCCAATTTTTTCCACATTCCCTTCAACATTTATCATTTTGCTTTTTCATTATTTTATCCAATCTGATGGGTATGAACTGTTATCTCAGAGTTGTTTTGATTTGCATTTCCCTAATCTGTAGTGATTTAGAGCATTTTTTTCTCATGCCTTTGTATGGCTTTGATTTCTTCTTCCACAAACGTTATGTGACCATTTCTCAATGGGGAATGACTCATGTTCCTATGAATTTCACAACACTCTATATATCTGAGTTATGAGACCTCTGTCTGAGAGGCTTCCTAAACATGTTTCCCAAATTTTCTACTCTCATTTCCATTACATTCTTAACCTTCATAGTCACTACTGAGCTTGTAGCACTTCTCCAGTTTTTGTGGTACAAATCACCTCTTCCTGTCATCCTGAAATGATAATTAAGCCAAGAACCTTTCATTTTAGGTTCGTGTGAAGTTTGAGGATGTGGCAATATATCTATCCAAGGAGGAATGGGAAGTCATGGACCCCACTCAGAGGAGACTGTACAGGCAGGTGATGCTGGAGAATTACAAGAATGTCGTCTCAGTGGGTAAGCATGTCATTGTGCCCCATTTTCTACCTCCTAGCCTTCAACTTAACCTGTCCTTGGTTTCATTTGATAATAATGGTAACTAATAGTAATAGCAACATTTAGATACTGCTTTGACATTTGTAAAGTGCTTTACAATTATCTACAGCCCTGAGAGGCAGGTGCTGTTATTTTTTATTTTACAGATTTGGAAACTTCGACAGACAGATTAAATGACTGTCACAGAGTCTCACTCAGCTAGTAATTATCTAAACCTTCCTGACTCCAAGCTACCATTTCTATACATTGTGTTATCCAGTAGTTTGATATTGGCATAAAGCCTGTTATCTCAGTGGTCTGGCTCTTACAGGTGGATGGAGCACATGCCCAGTGTGGAGGATGGTCAGTGCAAAGGCCCAAAGATAGCTACGGAAGGAAAGGAGAGAAGAACAATTCGACCTGATCATAGAGTATGGGAGTGGGGATCATGTCCAACAAAGCTGGAAAGTTTGATTGGTGCTTGAAAGCTAAACAGAAGAGTTTATATTTTCTCCTGGAGACAATAGGGGTCCTCTGGATTTAGAAATAAAATGGATTTTTGAGGCCACTGAGTCCAACTCTTTGTTTCATATTGGAGGATGCCAAGACTTGGCAAGGTTATGGGGTTTGCCCAAAGTGGCAAGGCCATGATCTACATTCAAGGTCTTTGACTGCAAATTGAACATTCTTTTGTGAAGATTAAAATTAACATGCAAAGTTCTAAATATTATATTTATCAATATCTTATTAATAATAAACTAACGAAAGAGACTAACTAAAAGGTACTAACCAGCTTGTTTCCAGGAATCAAAGAGAGAGAGGGATGAGTTGCAGCCAACTATAAAACAATAACATGACCACACAAACGTGGAGGTGCAGGAGAGATTAAAGGGAATTTTGGAAAAATTAAGGGACTTATGGGGAATGAAGTCCAAGGTTCAAAATTTCCATTTATACATACCCCTCTGTGATACTTTGGTAGACCATTCTCCCCAACGGATGATAAAAACATAATCAACATATAAAATATAATAGTTTGTAGATTAAAGGGAAAAAAGAACAAAGTCAATGATTGCTAGATTAGCAAAAAGTCAATTTGTGGGCAGTCCCCTTTGGCATAAAAGTATACATTCAAAACAAATGCTTTAAATCCCCCCAATGTTCAAATTCACATCCCAAAGTTTAATTTTGCATTTTCTTGATGCAGTGTGTAGTCTCTGCAGGCATCTTCATGGTGCCTTCTCCAAACAGCTTCATTGTCTGGATTCTGGGAAGTAGCAAATTTCTTATCCTAAAATTTCCTAAATTTAAATCACAGTTCACAACAATAACAAAGTCCCCCTGAGGCAGAGAATAACACAGGTATCACTGAGGGATACATGGCTGAGTTATAACGTATATGAATCAATTCTAAAAGAACTCAAAAATCCACATAAAAGAGAAAAAATAACTTTTGGATGAAATAGAAAATGCCAATGTCTTATGTCTAAAAAAACCTAAGTAAAAGAAAAATAAAACTATAACAGGTCCTTGACTCAGGGCCCAATTATAGTGATTTAAGTATTTATGCACTTACCCAATCAGTACCCTGGACTACAGAAAGTTTGCCACACTTATAAAAGACAGAAAAGGGACTAGATTATAGGAGCCAGAATAGTAGCCAGGATGAGGTGCTTAGATAGAATATGATTCAGAGGAAGTCCTGTGTCTTAACATATGTTAAGAGCTGAGACCTTAAACCTCAAACAAGTTCAAGTCCTCTTGTCTTGGGCTCAAAATTATACAGGTTATCTTTGTGCTCCTTTGGCACTGTGCAATGGCTCTTTTTGAATTCCCTTCTCTTGGGATCAGACAAAATCATTAAGCAAAATCCAATAGTATTTAAACAATCAATGGCATTATTCTATAGTTTAAAGCTTTCTGAGTATGAATTAATATTAGAACAAATGAGTTTTCAACTTATTGCAAATTTAAAAATAAGATTTCAGATCTCTTTTTAATGTTATTTCCCCTCCCCCAGTATTTTCATCCATTCATTTCATTTGTCAGAGCTCTGAACTTCATCATAGTGAGGGAGAATTCTGCACTGAACATAGTGTGCAGGGCCCTCATAATGGGTATGGTTAAACCAAAAAGCCAAAGGGGTGTGAGGAGATGAATTTCTCCCCTGAATTTTAAGATTAGTAAAGCTCTCATCTGCAAGGCATTCAATCAGTACAAAAACCCTCAGGGAAACAATTAAGCAGATCCAAACTGCACTTTGTAAATTTACCAACTCAAACTGTTTTTTCAGAGTTTCAAGCATGCTTTGAAACAACATTATTCCTGAAGAGGCTGAATGGGGTTTGTTTATAGAATAAAAGAAGAGAAGCAAAATTTCTAGAGGGAGAACAATAGTGTGTTTGCATGTGAAAGAACTGGCTTCTCTTAGTCAGGAGAAAGCCAAAAGACAAAATCCCAAAAACTTCTACTTCAAATCTACTGATTTGGTCTCTCTGCCCTCAAAAGAAAAGACAGAGGAGTCCCCTTATTGTGGAAAAAAAATTCCTAAATTTCAAGTCTCTCTGAGCCAGCAGTCCAGGATCAGCTTAAGAGTTTGGCTGAAAAAATGGCTAGGGAAGGCTGAAAAAGAACCACATGGGGTGGGGGAAGGGATTGGAGGTCTCACCCATCCATTGGAAAAAAGTGGCTAGGATTGGCAGGCTGCAAACTGGGTGGGGAGTGGTGTGGAATGCTGGTTCAAGCAGATGGGTGGGGTAAGGCACCAACAGGGAAAGCAGGTGGCTGGTAGGCAGAGTCTGCAGTGGCAGAGATAGGGTGAAAGCAGGTACCTGGAGGGCAGGAGAAGAAAAAAACAACACAGGACCAAAGGGCAAGAAAGGGAAACTCCAGCTCTCATCTCTTGGGCAAACTTACTAACTATACTGAAAATGCATTTTAAAAAAATATTTGAGAAATCTATCCTGTCATGGTTAGCCATAATATGAAGATTAAAATTAATATGCAAAACATTAAATATTATATGTATAAATATTTTATTAATAATAAACTAACAAAAGAGCCTAACTTAAACAGCTCCCTTCCAGGAACCAAAGAGAGACAGGGATGAGTTACAGCCAACTATAAAACAATAATGTGACCACTCCAATGTGGAGGTACAGGAGAGATTAAAGGCAATTTTGGGAAAACTAAGGGACATATGGGGGATGAAATCCAAGGCTCAAAATTCCCACTTTCGACTGTGTTTAGTGCATCTCAAAGTCAAAGACTAAAACATAGGAAACCAGTGAGATTTTTCTGTGCATGTGATTTCCCAAGTTTAGTAATAATTGAATTTGAAAAGAGTGATTTTTCCTTAAACTCCATTTTAGGAAACAGACATCTCAGCAGTTTGGGAGTAGAAGGCAAAATAGTGGTAAACAGCAAATATCATGAGTTAGCTAATGAGGAGAAGAAACCATTAGTGTGAGACCCAAACAGAGAGGTAGCACAGTATGAGAGAAATAGCACCAGCTTCAGAATCAAAGGGCTTGGCTTCAGATCCTGCCACTTAGGCCCGTTTGACCTTTGGCAAGTCACTTAATGTCTCTGTGCCTCACTTTCCTCCCCTATAAAAAGAAGAGTTTTTTCTAGCTCTACATCTGTGCCTTTGAATTGAGGGGAACTTGATTGTTTATAAAAAGCTTGGCTAGTATCAAGAGAAATGGCCTAGATGGTTCTTTGATGAAGGGCCATAAGAGCCTTCTCTTCAAGGAGTTGAACATCTTTGCCTTGAGATTTCTCCACTGGAATGTTTGCTTTTCCCTCTTTTCCTGAACCCCCCTAGACTTTCCTGTTAGAACCACCCAGAACAGTCTCCCACCCTGGGAGCATCCTGGGCCAGCACCCATCTCTGGGATGGCAGCTCTGTGTCCTTCACATAAACCAGCCTGTGCTGTTTGCTTCCCTCTGAACAGGAACTCCTCATAACAAGCCAGCAATGATTGTGCACCTAGAACAAGGGGAAATGGAATGGAGCCCAGCTCTGCAGAGACCTTGGAGGAAAAAGAGAAGACAACAATGCCACAGCTTGAGTGAGTAAAATGAGAGGCAGGGAAAGAAGTCACAGGTTTAGTGGGATGGTAAGACGGCAAATAGCTGGACTCTCGTGACTGGGGAGCTCTTGTGAGAAGCAGGCCTCTTGCACAGTGTGTGTGTGTCCATGGATCCCTTCTTGCCAAGAAGGGACATGGTTTCTGTGTCTTGTGTAATGGAACAGATTTGTGAATGTGAATTCCTAAGTGTTGACCTTCAATAGAGGATCAGGGTTTGGCGGGGAAAGTGTGGAGGGAGGAAGGGGGAGACTGTTCACATACCAGCTAAGACAGGAGAAACAGGATTATTAGAATGTGTGGGTAAAACCAGGGTGGGGCTAGCTATGGAAGAAGCAGGCCTTTCATTCTGTTTTTAGAAAGGTGAGAGAGAGGCTCCATCTGTCCTTCTGAAATGGAGACAGAAGTACTCTGCTGCTCTGGAAGAGCAACCCATCTACTTACTTAGAGGTCCTTGATTTCTCTTTTTTGCTTACAAAGAGTCATGACCTTATCCAGTTGGTAGTTTTTGAAATGAGGCACAACTGCCTCTGGTGTCCCAATTTGTGCCTGACCCAGGTCCCCAAGGGTGTGCCCATGTCACCCCTCCATTTGACACTTCCCTGGAACTGGTTTGGCCTTTGCCCTTTGTAATGCAGGATTGCTGCAAGAATCTCTTGCACTTGCAAATCCACCTGAGGCCATCCTGCCAGTTGGAGGGAATAGAATATTGACCCAGCCAGAGTGCTGGTCTCACAGCAAAACCATTGGAGCTGGTCTATAAATATCCCTGGAGTACCAACTGAACAGCCTTTTGCTTTTGGGGCTTTGGGGCTTTGCCTGATTTCCCTTGACCTCTCCCTTGACATCCTGCTATTCCTTGGATTTCCCCATTGGGCCCTGAGAGGAGGGTATTTTTGGTGGGTGGAAATCATGGGAACTAGCTTCTATAGGCAGGCAGGGACAACCTAAACCAAGCCATCACCTCATCTAGTTATCTGATAAACCTTATTACATCAGGACATTGAAATTATCCCTGAATGAGGGAGCTGGCTCCCTCAGCCTCATTCCCTCTTCTGTGACCCTCCCCCAGCATCAGCTTCTCCATTAGCAGCAGGTATCAAACCTTAACCCCTTTTCCCTCAGATTACCCTTGGCTTTAATAAACCCCTTTGGCTTTTATACAAAGAGATTCTGGTGAATCATTATACCAACTACTAGGGCAAAGGCTGAAGAGGGAAAGAATATCTTTCTTTTATTTTTTAAGGGCTAAACTAGGCATCCATCTTGGGCAGGAAGTGGACCAGCTTTCACTTCCTGTATGCTGGGATTTGTTCTCCAGAAGGGAGGGACTCTTTACTCCTCCCATCAAGGGGGCCTAGAGATAAACAGGGAGGCTGAATAGAACCTTCATCCAGACTCACACAATCTCTGGCTGACCTAAACCATCTTGTAATAGATAGCCTCCTTGTCTGAAGACCCAGCTGATACAACCCAGAGCCCTCATTACAAGCCTCTTTGATTAGCTACCTTCATACTCCCTTTCATATCATAACACCTTTCCCCTGAGGATGCGCCTCCTTTCCCCTTAGCCCTCCTCATGAGCCCTTTGGTACAAGAAATGTCATTACTCAATACCTGGCCTGGCAGGATACCACTAGGTCCTCTCTACTGAGAAGAGGTACTAAGTGAAGGGCAGGAAATGGTTAAGTCACTTGCCCAGACTCTCACAGTCTTAGGAGCTGTGTTTCTTATTAATATAAGCTAGGTTCTTGGCTAAGAAGGTATAAGTGGTCCAGTTTGCAGGCCACGCAGGGCTGGGTTCAAACACTGCAGTACGGTTGTTCCCAATTCCCATAACTGAATAAACCTTTCTCACAGGACAGAATTTGGACTAGGCCCATGATTGAAAAGGAAAATGAGCTAGCTGCAGAACCGAGTCACAAGATGGATTCGGGGTAGTTCACTCAATTCTCACAATTAACCACTTGTCTCCAAATCTCATTTTTCTCACAATTTCCCCCCTTTTGATTTGGGGGAGTAAAGGAGTAAAAAACTCCCTCAGGTGTAGGAAAACTCAGTGGTGGGACAGCATCAGCATGTTAAGACAAATGAGAGGCAGTCTGAACTTCAGCCAGGCAGGCATCATGAATACTGCTCTGCTCTGCCCTGGATAAGGTTTATTTTTATATGCTTTGAGATCACAGACAATGTATTAAGTCATACTTTTCATTCTCCAGTAACTTTCAGTATTTTTCAAGGTGTCTTTGACATATCTCTTGTACTACAATGGTGGACTTTTCATGGGAGACAATTTCTCTATTATTCGTTAGGGTTTTTAAATCTTTAACATTAACTCACTATTTGCTTGTTTTTTTGAAGTGACTTCTAGAATTTGTGTATTACTACATATAAAGGTGGGAATTTCCTAGGAGTCTGTAGGGG
>NW_025371659.1:0-7121 GCF_016433145.1 Gracilinanus agilis | reverse complement strand
CAGACAGACACTGGGAAATTGGAGCAATGGGGTAAAGGAGGGGCTTGAAGGTGTTTTAAAGGATTTCTTTCCTTTCCCCTCCCAGTTTTATCAAATTCCGAGGGCTGGAAAGATGCTAGTTAAATCTCCTAAGTTCTTGTCTCTGCGCGGGTTTGTGGAGTGGGTTGCTGCTCTATGGGATAAAGTGACTTTTTTCCTTCTTTTTCTGCTTCAGCAAAGCTCTGGGGATTTTTAGGATCTCAAAATTACCGTTCCGCCCCTTTCTCCTTATCACTGCTTCCCGCGGCCCACCCCCCATCCCCCTACCTCCCCAATCTTTCCCCTTTAAAGAGAAATCTCAATAGCGCGGTCTTTGGTTCCAGGGTTCTGCGGCTGCCTCCTTTGCTGGGGATTTATGCTTGGGTCACAGTGAAGGGCATGGCCAGTGAGTCTCCGAGGTCCTCGGGGAGCTGGGGGCTGGGCCCAGGGGAGGAGCTGGGGGCCGAGCCCAGGCAGGAGAGAAAGGCTTGGAGGGGAGGATCTTGGGATCTTGGGGGGGGGGGGCGTGGTGCCACTGTGCTGGGGACAGGATGGGGATTTGATTTCAGGGGGATTTGCGAAGGGTGGGAGAGCCGCCCTAGGAGCATTGCTCTGCGCTATTTTGAGAGGAATGCCCGCTAGGGTGGGGGGGAAGCCCGGTCGGTGGGGGGAGGGGTCACGGGCAATTTATCTGAAGCTCATTTGAGTCAAAGGAACCTTTCAGCAGGATACAGGAAGAAGGAGTGATGGATGGTGGGCAGCACGACCCCAGAGGCTATCAGATTCTCACTTTTCCTCACGCCCTTTTGGGCCTGGGGTTAAGCTGTCCCTTGAGCTGGACCAGTGAGCAGAGCCAGATCGGGTATAGGGGAAGGAGACTGCCCTGCGTCCTCCTTTTTCTTTCCCCCCAAACCCGAGTCCCCAGAATTCCTTGAAGGGCCTGGCTCAGCAAGCAAGAAGGATGGCAAGAGGGTGGGGGATGATGGGGAAACAGACACAGGATTTGAAGATGGAAAAAATGATGAATGGGAGAAATTCCTACACGGACTCACTCAAAAACACACGCACACCTTGGAAGCCACTTGATGTTAACAGGTTTGGGGAGGGTGGGAAGATGTCTGACTATCCAAAAGGCAGAGAGAGGATGTGACTTAAACTGGTGGCTTCACACACATTACTTCATTTGCTCTTCACAACTGGAAGGAGGGGAGTCAGTGATAGCTCCTTAGTAAATTATCCCCATTTTATAGATGAAGAAATGGAGGCTCAGAGGTTTTCTTAAAGTCAAAACAAGTGTCAGAGCCTGGAACCCAAACCTAACTTTTCTACCAGGGAAGTAGTATGGTATAGTGAAAAGAGCTTTGTCTTGGAAAGGAGAGGATCTTGGTTCAAATCTCACCACTCTCCCTGCTTTTATGACTTTGCCTAAATCTCTGGGCCTCAGTTTCCTCATCTATAAAGTTAAGAGTTGGATTTACATGGTCTCTCAGGTCTTTTTCAGCTCTAGACTCTGTGACATCTGGAGGAATTTATATTGTCTGTGTGTCTTTACCGTTATCTCTTTTCTTTTCCTTTTTTTCCCTGCCTCTACCTCAGTCTTTATTCTCGCTTCTCCATACCTGTCTCTGCTCCTACCCACTCTTCCTTTCTTTCCCTTCATCTGCCTCTCTCTCTATCCATCTTTGCCTCTATCCTTGTCTCTCTAACTTTCTTTTTAAATTTTTGAAAAATTTAATAACAAATTTCCATATAAGTTTCCCAAAGTTATCATATAACATATATATCCGTATTGTCTCTCTCCCACCTCCCAGAGCTGACTCTTTAACTTTCTGATGAGAAGTACAGTGAAAATACCAGAATTCTAGTGAGAACCTGATTGATAGGAAGCTAATATGAACAGAACCTGTGATTTAGTAGATAGATAAAAAATAATATCATGTAATATATAAACATATAAACACACGCATATAATTGTTCAATCATTTAGTTATGTCCAACTTTTTGTGACCCCATTTGGGCTTTTCTTGACAAAGATACTGAAGTGGTTTTCCATTTCCTTCTCTAATTCATTTGACAAATGGGGAAACTGAGGCTAACAGGATTAAGTGACTTGCCCAGGGTCACATAGATAATGTGTGAGGCCAGATTTGAACTCAGGAAGATGAATCTTCCTGACTTCAGACCCAGAACTCTAACCACCATACCACCTAGCTGCCTGCCTCTCTCTCTCCTTTCTGCCTCAATCTCTCTCTACATATACAACTCCTTGGTGAAAACACACTTTGTACCAATGCAAGTCAACACTTTCTCTGAAATGACTAATCCTAGAGAATTGCCAGAGCCCTGAGAAATTAACTGATTTTGCCCAGGCTCACATAGTCAGCAGGTACTGGCAGGAGGCAACACCTAAATCCAGGTCTTCTGGCTTTGAGATCAATTATGTGCACTAGGTCATGCTAATATATTGATTAAATGACCTTCTTTAGACTAACTTGATTACCTGGGTTGGGGAATGGAGGGGATCAGGAAAACTGGGCTCTCTTGGGTCCTTGGAAGAGGAGCCAGGAGACAAAGGGCAAGCCTGGAAGAGAGGGAGGGACAGTGGGGCCGGGAGTTGGGAGACAGCAGTTGCTCTAGAGATTAGCAATAACTCCTGATATTTACTGCTCTCAGCTAACTGGAAATGCCAGGCCTGTTGCTGTGGATCCCACCCAGGAGGGCCCTAAATAGGGCACTCAAATTATGTAGTTGCCCCTCCCTCAAAAGATCTCTGCTCGGTCCCTATCTTTCTGCAAGACAGAAGGAAACAGAAAACAGAAATCTGTATCTATACACTTGGATGTAGTGTTTGGGTGCCACATATCTGCATTGCAGTGTATAGGTAACACACACACACACACACACACACACACACACATATGGCATAAAGATGAAGGGAGAGAAGGCAGGCTTCTCATATTTGCAACTGAAAACAAAGCTAGGAAGAAGAGTTAATATGTTGGATGACAGAATCAGAACTTAAAATTATCCTGACAGATTTGGATGTCAATAAAAGTTGCAAAGGAATAAATTTGGAAAATAATTTTTATTATAAAAAAAGGAAAAAATTCAAATAAATTTGAAGTCTTAAAGGTTTAAAGAAATAAATTGCCCAAATG
Source organism: Gracilinanus agilis (assembly GCF_016433145.1). Lineage (NCBI taxonomy): Eukaryota > Metazoa > Chordata > Mammalia > Didelphimorphia > Didelphidae > Gracilinanus > Gracilinanus agilis. The sequence continues at coordinate 3,945 of NW_025371659.1, read as the reverse complement.
CACAAATAGAGCCTGACTTGACAGTAGTTTGTATGAAGAAAGAGACAGTTGTCGCATGGTGGAAAAGAAGAGGCTTTGAGATCTGATTTTAAACTCCATATTCAACATTTATATAGATATGTGTCTTTTCGAAGGTCTCAGTTTCCTCAGCTGGGGAATGGAAACAATAATCCTCATCCAACCCAATTTCACAAGATTTCAGAAGGGAAGAAAGCACTTTGTAAACCTTAAGGTACAAAATAAGCCAGCATTCTTCTTGTTGTTGTTATATAGAGGCATGATTTGCCAAAAGTTGGCAGCTGTTTTTAAGATCTACTATTAATAAGGAAATAGTATCTAGATTGCAGGAGATGGCTCCATCATCTGCTGTCCTGACCAGTGGCATTTGATGTATTGTGTTTAGTTTGTTGTTGTTGTGTATTCATTCTGACTCTTCCTGATCCCATTTGGGATTTTCTTGGCAAAGGTACTAGAGAAGTTTGCCATTTCCTTCTCCAGCTCATTTAACAGATGAGGAAACTGGAGCAAACAAGGTGAAGTGACTTGCCTAGAGTCACACAGCTAGTAAGTGTCTGAGGCCAGATTTGAACTCAGGTCTTCCTGACTCCAGGCCTGGCATTCTATCCACTGTATCACCTGTGTTTATCTTGGGATAGGTGTCACATTTTAGGAAGACAGAGGACCCCATTATTCCATCTTCTGAGAAAAGGCAACAGAAATGGAGAAGATGCCATATTTTGTGGAGATGTTCATTGTGAAGAAGACTTAGTAAGGGATATGATCGGTTGTCTTCACTTGTGTAAGGGGTTGTTATCTAAAAGGAATATTCAAGTTAGTCTGCATAGCTCCAAAAAGCAAGCCTAAAACCAAAGAGTGAAAGTCACAGGAAGGCTCAATATAGAGAATCTTCTTAGCCCTGGAGCTGTCCAACAATGGCTCAGGCAAGGCTACCTACTGAGTGAGTTCTTGGAAGGGATCAAACAGAGACTAAGATGGCCAGTCATCTCTTAGATCACAGGATTTAGAGGGTTTCAAAACTGATAATCCCCATACGATTAGGGAGAACTGAGGGAGGAGGGTTTGCTATAATTATGGAGCACAGGGTCAATATCTACATAACACATGTGATTCAGGCATGTGGCATTTGGGGCTGAGAGGACAGTCTCTTAGAGCACCTATTTCCCTCTGCACACTCAAGCCCTTTGGATTCCTTTTGGCTGTAGGTGTTAACGTTATTTTAGGTTTCTTTTGGACAGGCTAAGAATGTTTGCCTCCTCTTTCCTCTCTGCCTTCCCTACATCCCCACCCCACCCCCCTATCTGGTTAAGTATTCTCCAGAAATTACCAGGAACTTCAGATGCCATTTTGTCCATATCCCTGACTCCAGCCCTGTCCCAGGGCTTCTGTCTAGTTTCTGCCCTCTCCATACTACTGAAATAAGGTCATATTCTCATAGATTTCTAGCTGAAAGGAGCCTTAGGAGTTATCTCGTCCAGTCCCCTCATTTTCTAGATGAGGAAAGAGGACCAGGAAGGTTAAATAACCAAGGTTACACCGGCAATAATAGCTCACACTCATATCCCTTTAACTTTTGTACACTGCTTTAGACACATTATCTCATTTGATCCTCAGAGCAATCCTTTGATGTAGATGCTATTGTCATCTCCCTGAATCTGAGGCTCACAGAGGAAATATTCTTTGCTTAGGGTCACACAGCTAGTAAGAATCTGAGGGAGAATTCAGACCCAGATCTTTCTAACTGAACCAGTGCTTGTCATTACACTACATTGTCTCTCTAGCAAGTGGCAGAGATTAAATTGCCAATTCCTTCTCCATTGCCATATCCTGTGGCCTTTAAAAAAAACTTTTTTCTTTTTTTAAACCTTTCTGTAGCAACTGACACTGTTGACACCTCCCTGCCTTCTTCTTCTCTTCTGATAGCCTCTCTTCCCTTAATTTCCAAAGCACTGATCGTTTGCATTTCTCTTCCTACTGTGGAAGAATCACAAAAACCTGGATTTAACACTGGCCTCAAACACTCACTAGCTATATTTAACTTCTGTCTGCCTCAGTTTCCTCAGCTGTAAAATGGAGATAATAATAGCACCTACCTCCCAAGGTTGTGAAGATCAAATGAGATAATATCCATAAATCTCTAAGCACAGTGCCTGGCACAAAGTAGGTCTTTAATAAATGTTTCTTTCTTTTCTTCCTCCCATCCTTCCCCCCTCCTTTCTTCTTTCTCTTTCCTTCCTTCCTTCTTTTTTCTTCCTTTCTTCCTTTTCCTTCCCTCCTTCCCTCACTTCTTTTTCTTTCCTTTCTTTCTTTCTTTCTTTCTTTCTTTNTTTTTTTCTTTCCTTTCTTTCTTTCTTTCTTTCTTTCTTTCTTTCTTTCTTTCTTTCTTTCTTTCTTTCTTTCTTTCTTTCTTTCTTTCTTTGTTTCTTTCTTTCCAAATGGTTCTTAATGACCCCCTTCATTGATTCATCATTCTGCTCTTACCCCCTAAATGTGGGTGCCCCCTCAAATTCTGTCCTTACCTCTCTTGAACTTTTTGAATTCTAGTTTCACCCTCATATACTCTTGGCTTCAGCTATCACTTCTATGTAGATGACTCCCAAATCTATATATCCACCCCTATCCTCACCTTTAGTTCTGTATTTCAACTGCCTCTTGGACTTCCATTGAGATGATCTATAGATATATTTTTAAAAAAAAAACAGCATGTCCAAAGCTAAATATATCACTTGACCCTCAAAAAATCTCTCTCTTCCTTCCAACTTCCTTATTTTTGTTGATAATCTGCATACCATTTATTCAAGGTGAAACCTTCATATCACCTTTGATTTATTCTCCTCCCTTCTCCAAATCCAATTCTAAGCCTAGTTGATGGTCTTTATTATATCTTTCTCAATTGCTCTCTCCTCACCTATGTCTGGTGAGAACTTACACTTGCTTTCATCCCCCATTCATGGACCCATTCCTCCATATCACTTTCTCTCATTTGCCACAACTTTACAATGTATTTTCCTTAGAGCCCTTTGAATCTATTCTTTGCAATTTCTCCTCCACCATTTTTCAAAGATTTTTATTTATATTTTTTGTTTTTACATTTCCCATATTACTCCCTGCAACTTCCCAGAGAGCTGTCTTTTATGACATGTAATTTTAAAAAAATGAATAAAAAAGGGAGCAGCTGGGCGACTCATCAGATTGAGAGCCAGGCCTAGAGATGGAAGGTCCTAGGTTTAAATGTACCTCAGATTTTCCTAGCTGTGTGACCCTGGGCAAGTCACTTAACCCTTATTGCCTAGCCCTTACTGCTCTTCTGCCTTAGAACCAATATACAATATTGGTTCTAAGACTGAAGGTAAAGGTCTGGTTTTAGTTTTGTTTTTTAAATGGAGGAGAATTTAAAAGACAACAATCTTGGGGAAGCCCCACTTTCTTCAAATCCCCCTCTGGGAAGGAGTTCAAAAGGGTTCACAGTATCTAGAACTAGCTTCACCTGGGTCTCCCCTCTAGGAGATAATCTTAAATGAGAACTCAAAGCGTATGGGAAACTATTTCTTCTTCCCCTTTTAAAAGGAAGCACCTGAGGGCAGCTGGGGTCCTAGGTTCAAATCTGGCCTCAGACACTTCCCAGCTGTGTGACCCTGGGCAAGTCACTTGACCCCCATTGCCTAGCCCTTACCACTCTTCTACCTTGGAGCCAATACACAGTATTGACTCCAAGACAGAAGGTGAGAGTTTAAAAAAAAAAAAAGAAGAAGAAGAAGAAGCAGCACCTGATCCTCTGCTCTCCTTCCCTTAATATCAAAGATAATATGGTTTTGAGGATTCTCTCCCACTTTCCAGACTGCCCTGCTCTGAGCTCTAACTCTCCTAATGCTGGAGGATGTTCCCTCCCCTCCAGGACTGGGGAGGTTTATCCCCTCCCCCAACCCC
>NW_025371658.1:0-3414 GCF_016433145.1 Gracilinanus agilis | reverse complement strand
TATATATAGTATATACAAAGCAATATATATTGTTATTCTATATTTTCTATATAGTATATATAATATATTTAAATATTTAAATTTGATTTTATATATTTTATATGCTTTTATATATTTTATAAAAATTTAAAATTATATATAGTATGTATAAAGCAATATGTATTGCTTTAACTCATCAAAACAATTGATTTAGGTATATATTCTTTCTTCTTAAACTACAATGTTGTATTTATATGTATCTTTTTTTTTTTACACAGTAGTATTGGGTATTTTGAACATTTTTGAATTCTCAAGTAATTAAAATCCTCTGCTCTCTTATACCAAGAATGGCCAGAAGAGGGAGGGCTTACCCACTAAACCCATCCTTGGTCAGGCTCCAGAGGGTAGACGTTGCTAAGCATTCCCTTGGTTCATTAACAAACCTTAGCATGCGATTGATTGGTATGTGCCCTTGAGGTAATTGGTATGCATCTTGCTAACTACCTGTAGTGCAGAAAAACACACATTTTCCCAGGATGTTCTCAGATGTTGTCTGTACAGTCAAAACCAGGTGGAGGGTTCAATTAGAACTGTTAAGATAACTCTAGCAGATTAAAATGAAATTGGCTCACAGATGCCTTACAGAGGGTCCACGGTGAGAGTGTAGCTCCCAAATTATTCTACAGCTACTCTCAGATTCTTTTTTTTTTCTTCTTCTTCCTGAATTATCCAGCTAATTGTCTCAACTCCCTGTTTTGCTTTGCTACAACAGTAAATAATAAATGTTCCCTGTGAGGGGTCTGGTCCATGAGACAAAGCTTAATGACAGCTTACTGGGTGTTTTGGGAAAGGCATTTATATTCACATCCAGATTAGACTAGGTGACATTGGAGGCTCCTCCCACATCCAACATTCTGTGATTTTGGACCTCTCTTAGCTGTTATCTATCTGAGCTACTTAAAATTCATCAGGTAATTCTACTCTCTACATCATTTAGACTTTTGAGAAAGGACTTAGTTTTCTGCTTAATGAAAGGACCATATAAAGAATTGCTGCATCTTATGGAAGAGACACCTGATATCTTGGGAATTTAAACCATTAGGAGAGAAGTGTTTGCTGGAAATCTTTAAAACACACACACACACACACACACACACACACACACACACACACACACACACACANACACACACACACACACACACACACACACACACACACACACACACACACACACACCCATACACACCCATACACACCCCTGCTTTGCTGTATGACTGAGCTCTACTGCAAGGTCCACTCTGTAATTCCTGATGCCGATCACAATGATTCTTTTCCCTAGAAATCCCTTTGGAATCTTATATTCCTTATTATGGAAGTAGTGACCTTTGAACTTCTCAATACCTATTTTTTAAAAAAAAATGGAAGAGAACATGAAATCCTGAAATTTACTTAGTTCTAATTTAGCAATTCCGGAATGTGAAAAGTATAGTCTTGTAAATAACTAAAATTCATAACTCTTCTTTGAACCCTTCATTTTCTGGTCCTGTGAAGAACCACCATGTAGGGATAGTTATAGATATAAGACCTGATAAAGTATGCCTTGTGGTTATTATTGAGCCTCACTTTCTTCATCTGTGAAAAAAGGATAATATCTATTACATGGGACTATAGTATCAAATTAAATAATATACATGAAATATTATCTAAGCTTTAGAATATTATTCTAAAATAATAATAATTGACATTTTTACTTTAAAGTGTCCTAAGTAACCTGCATACTTTATCTCATTTAATCCCTATAGCTATAAGGAATGACCTCCTTGAACAAAAAACTCCAGGCATTTTCACAGCCTTTTTCCTATGCCTGAAACATTCTCCTACCTTCCTTCAAGTCTCAGGTAAAATCCTGCCTTCTACACTAAACCTCTACCCACTCTCTTAATTCTGGTGGCTTCCCTTTGTTGATCATCTCCAGTTTAACCTGTCTATATTGTTCTCATGCTGTCTAGAATGTATCAAGGAGTTAGAAACAATTTGACTTTGCTCTTGTTATAAGGGGATTTCTTCTCTTTCTCACTTTACTCTTAAATGTTTTTTTCCATGAGTCAATAGGCAGAGGACGGTCAGGAAGGGTTAAGACCATTCCCCACTTGTGTGCAGCTCCATCACACACATGGTTTCTGCTTCAATCCCCAGCATGAAGGTCTCACCTGACACTACTTCAGTGATTCTGAGGTCACCCAGTTAGGACTGGGTCCCGCAGGGGTTCCCTTGACATACTTGCTCAGGCATTGCTCCAAATCTTATATAAACTGGGGCAAGGCTAGAACTCCTGGGGTTGCTCTGGTTTGAAGCAGACTTATACCTATAGGACGCTGAACTAAACTTACCTGTGCTCAACTTACTATCTAAGCACCCATTTTTTCTTTACTTAGCCTCTCTTCCCCCTTGTAGTCTGGATATTTCTTTTGTTTATCTTACTACCTTTTGTCTATTCTCTGTACCCCCCATTCTCTATCTCCTAACTATATTGGGGCATTTGTAATCATTTCCTCATCAGGAAATATCAAGGTTTCTCTGCCCAACAAACTCTTAGTTGCTTTCAAAGTGGGAAGGGAGATACCCAGCACCAGCCTTTTGTTCCAGCTTCTCAAAAGCAAAAGCCTAAACTTTGTCAAGAGGAAGCATAGTGCTATAGAAAGAACATTGGACTTGGAATCAGAAAACTGAGTTTGTGTCTAATTCTGGCACCTATTAACTATGTAACCTGGGCTTTCACCTTCCTAATCAGAAGTTTCTTTATGTACGGAATGGGAACAATCATGTATTTTTTAAACTTTTCTATTTTAATCAATAGTAAGTATTGGTTCTAGGGTAGAAGAGCAGTAAGGGCTAGGCATTTGAGGTTAAATGACTTGTTCAGGGTCACATTTTAGCCTAGGACCTCCCATCTCCAGGTCCAGCTCTCCAACCAGACACTTAGTTGCACTGATAATCATACTTTTTTTTTAAACCCATACCTTCCATCTTGGAGTTAATACTGTGTATTGGCTCCAAGGCAGAAGAGTGGTAAGGGTAGGCAATGGGGGTCAAGTGACTTGCCCAGGGTCACACAGCTGGGAAGTGTCTGAGGCCAGATTTGAACCTAGGACCTCCTGTCTCTAGGCCTGACTCTCAATCCACTGAGCTACACAGCTGCCCCCAATAATCATACTTTTAATACCTTGTAACAAAAAATTACTATGGAGAAAATGTTTTGTAAGCCTCAAAATGATGCAATAATGTGATATTATTCTCATACTCCTGTGAGAGAACTTCTGGGTTAAATCGAATTTCTAATATGAGGAGGAAGGAAGGAAACAAGCTTTTATTTAATCTAATTATGAGCCAGGTACTATGCCAACATTATATATATATATATATGTATATATA
>NW_025371657.1:0-9127 GCF_016433145.1 Gracilinanus agilis | reverse complement strand
GGTGATGGAATACTATTGTGCTAAAAGGAATAATAAACTGGAGGAGTTCCAGGCGAACTGGAGAGACCTCTGGGAACTGATGCAGAGCGAAAGGAGCAGAGCCAGAAGAACATTGTACACAGAGACTGATATACTGTGGTAAAATTGAATGTAATGGACCTCTGTACCAGCAGCAATACAATGACCCAGGACAATTCTGAGGGATTTATGGTAAAGATGCTACCCACATTCAGAGGAAGGACTGCAGGAGAGGAAACATATAAGAAAAACAATTGCTTGAATGCATGGGTCGGGGTGGACATGATTGAGGGTGTGGACTCGAAACTACCACACCAATGCAACTACCAACAATTTGGAAATTGGTCTTGATCAAGGACACATGACAAAACTAGTGGAAATGCGCATCGTCCATGGGTGGGGGGAGTGCGGGGGGGGGGGGTGAAGGGGATAAGAGGAGTATGAATCAGGCAACCATGTTAAAAATGTATATTAATAAATGTTAAAAAAAAAAAACTACCAGTGACCTAATTGACAAATTCAATGTCTTTTTTCTTCCCCTATCCTTAACCTTTTGGGACCTCTCTTTTCAATATCTGAATATCATTTCAATATTAGGAGATACTTTCTCCTTCCTTGACTTAAAATACAAGACACTTTTCTGGTCCTCTTACCTTTCTAATTTCTCTGCCTCTATTTTCATCTTCTTTGTGAATTCTGAAGGTAGGCTTCATTCAAGGCACTTAAATTTGTCTCTTACTCCTACTGTCTCTCCTTGCCGTCCATCTTTTATACCATGCTAGAATAATTCTTTTTTATATATCAGTCTGGTCCTTTCATTTCTCTGCTCCAATATCTGCAATGGTCATTTATTGCTGATTAAGTAAAAATTCTAACTACTTTGCATGGCATTCAGAGAAATCTCCTATTTGAGAATAGCCTGTCATTTCATCCTCATGTTATGTTTCTTTCTTCCAGTTACCCTAGGATCCAGCCAAATATATTTTGTTTTCCTACTTTCATACTTTGCTCAATATGTCTTGTTTAAACTCTTGCCTCTTTGCCTATTAAACTCCTATAAAGCTCAGTTCAAATGCTATAGATTATAGGTTTCTGTACATATCACCCCCCTCCTAAACTGTAAATTCTCCAAGCCTCTATTTTATCCAAACTTTGCATTAAACCTAGAGCCTGGCACCACAGGCACTTCACAAATGTTTGCTGAAATCGGTGAAAAATTCCTTGAAGAAATGGACAAATGGCTGATATTTAGTATCTTTTTTGTAGAAGAGCATAAATTTCTTGAGGGCAGGATCTATTTAATTTTGGGTTTGTTTGTTGTTGTTTTTTTTTGCATCCCTACCCGAGTGGATGGAGCATAGTAGGCTTTTAATGAAAACTTTTTAAATTTAATAGAATTCCTGTTATGTGAAGATTTTCATCATAATAGTAGACATAAGGATAGAGCCTGACTCTGTGATCTAATTAGTAAAGAGAAGTCCCAAATGAAGAAAATCCTATCATTACAGATTAGCACCTTTACTGCAGCTTAAGAGTCATAGAGAGAACAGTAGCATCAAACTCAAATACAAACAGATCCCTAGAGCTACATATTGATTTCAAAAACTACAAATCCACATTATCAATGTTATATTTTTATTTATTTTGTTAGCTATTTCCCAAATACATGTATATTTAAACTCTTGCCTTCTGTCTTAGTGTCAGTTAAGACAAAAGAACACCAAAGGATAGGCAATTTTTAGGGTTAAGTGACTTGCCCAGGGTCACAGAGTTAGGAAGTATCTGAGGTCAAATTTGAATCGAGGACCTCCCATCTCTACTCCTGGCTTTCATTCCACAGAGCCACCTAGTGCCCTCCCCACTGTCTCACTCTCAATTATATCTTAGTCTGGTTTGACAAGAAGGTTGGAAATAATGTGGCCCATGGGTGAGATGTTTAGACACCTGTGACTTATAAAGATAAAGTGACTTACTTGTCCAGCAACATATAGATAGTGACAGTAATTAAACATGTCTTTCTGAAGGCCAGTTCTCTATCTACTATATCATTGTACCTGTTATAACATTATTTGTCATAATATATTGATCTGTGTATACTTTTCAAGGTACAATTTGAGATGTCATAAATAATTATGCAATAGAAGAGCTTAGTTCTACCTTTATATCCAATTGATGATGATGATGATGATGATGATGATGATGATGATGATGAAAGCATTACCTACTATGAGTCAGGAACTATGCTAAATACTTTACAAATATTGCACATATTCTACCTTAAGATCAAAGTATCATGGATTTGGAGGTGGAAGGGTCCTTAGAATTGGCATAACCCCAAACCTCTCATTTTACATATGAGACAACTGAGGCAGAAAGAGTTTATAGCACATAGCTATTAAATGAGTCAGGATTTTGATCTAAGCCATATTCAAAATCTAGCACTTTCTAACACACCTGTTTCTGAATGCTTAAATTAGGTATCAATGGTGTTGACTACTAAGCTTTATTTGTGTTTTTTAAAAAAGGCAACAGGTTCGCTGATATAATCAATACAAATAGAATTTATACATTTGTATACAATCAGAGAGTGAAGGTTTTCATGAGATCAGAGGAATGAGAAACTGTCTCCCTCGGCCTATAGGAAAGAGAGAATTGTCTCTCCCCTTTGAGTCTATAGTGCATGATTTTCTGCACCACAGAACCAAAAGGAAAGGCCTGACAGCTCACAGGTCTCACTCTTGATTTCAAAAATATTGTCAAAATGCAATGGCATTGTTCCAACTTTCCAGTTTCTGGCAGCTGAGTGGTGCAGTGGATAGAATACTGAGCCTGGAGTCAGGAAGACCTAATTCAGATCCAGCCTCAGACACTTACCAGCTGTGTGAGCATAAGTAAGGCACTTAACTTCCACCAGCCTTATTTTCCTCACCTGTAAAATGTGTTGAATTAATAGTTATTAATTAATTAATCAATAGCATTTCCATGGCAGTGTTGTTTACTTACTTGCTATCAAAGTTTATTTTAATTTCAAAGAATTTTTCATTGGAGTCAATAAATTTCTGTGAAGTGCCTATGATGCTAGGCTCTAGATTTATTACAAAGTTTAGAAAAGACAAAAACTTAGAGAATTTACAGTTCAGGAGGGAGATGGTACATCTAGAAACATCATATATAGTGATAAGTAATAATAAATTAGAGAGGTATATACAAAAGTTAGGAGAAATCAAAGGTCAAAAGGTCTTAATGATGGAGGGGATCATAGAAGATTTCATAAAGGAAGTAGCATTTCAACTGGACTTTATAGCAATTCAGTAGGCAAAGAGGCCAGAGTTTATTTCCGATACATTGAGCAAAGTATGAAATTGGGAAAGCAAAGTATAGTTTTGAGGAATAGAAAGAAGAATACAGTTTGGCTGGAGCCTAGGGTGATAAAGAGGGAGAAATATAAAATAAGGATGAAACAGTAAGGTCGTCACAAAAAATTAATTTCCTTGAATGCCAAGCAAAGTAATTAGACTTTTATTTAATCAATGGTAAATGAATGTTGTAGATTTTGGAGCAGAAAAATAACAGGAACAGATCAATACATAAAAAAATTATTCCAGAACAAGATAAAATGAGAAAATATTAATTCTTAATGTTAGTGCCTTCCCTCTGTTATTTATTATTTATCCTGTTTATAGCTTGCTTTGTATAAATATGTTTGCATCTTATCTCTCTCATTAGTTTATTTTTTTTTTTAACCTTTACCTTCCATCTTAGGATTAATATTGCGTATTGGTTCCAAAGCAAAAGAGTGGTAAGGGCTAGGCAATGGGGGTTAAGTGACTTGTCCAAGGTCACATAGCTAGGAAGTATCTGAGGCCACATTTGAACTCAGGACCTTCCTTCTCTTGTCCTGGCTCTCAATCCACAGAGCCACCTAGTGCCCTCCCCATTGTCCCTCTCCCAATTAGTTCTTCGTTCCTTAGGGCAGGAACGATTTTTTTGTCTCTACACACACACACACACACACACACACACACACACACACACACACCTTTTTTATATCCCTAGTGCTTCATAAATGATTATTAATTGATTTTTGATTAAGTGTTTTGCAAACCTGAAAATATTACATGAGTGCTATTATTGTTATTATAATTAAGATTTAGATTTAGACTTTTAGAGAATTTTAGATGGCCACCTTAAGATTTACAAACTGCTTTAGATATATTATTTTATTTGATTTTCTTAATCATACTATTAGCTAGGTAATAATGTCATTATTACCACTTTGTAGATGAAGGAACTAAAATTCCATAGGGCATAGTAACTTGCTTAAATTCTCAACCTAGGTAGTGGTGGAGACTAAACTCATCAGGCCTTCTGACACTAAGTCTAGTGGTGTGTCCATCCCACACTGTCTTCCATTAAAAGAAACCCTATCTCTTAAATGTCTAATATAAAGGGCTATTTTAGCACCTCAATGAAAAGTCTGGAACTCATAAACTATTTCTAACAGATAACACATTTCGAATTCTTCTATATGTATTCATTCCCTCACAACAGTATTTTCATTCTCTTTGCTATAGCAACTTGAAAACTAATGAACAGAGAATAAAAAATCCCTTTCATGGATTCTATTTTAGTTAAAATAGTTATGCCCTCTCTCAACTGTTTACCATTGGCAGAATCTAGAACAAAGAATATTAGTGAATTAAAGAGACATGTTAAAATTAATGCAATTCTACTAAAGGACATTCAGGAGTAACCATAAGATACAGTAGGCTAATTATCAATGAGTTATACTCCAGTCCTACCCACAAATGCTATACCAATAATCTTTCAATGGTACCTATCAATGTACATTCTCACTAACTTCAAAAGTTTATCTTTAATTGAAAATAAAGTTTATGCTATAGATAAAAGTATGACATTTTAAAATGACCAATACATTTCCTCGTATTGCTCCTAAGGATTTGTGCTTTGTTATGCCAACCAATCATCTCTTTCTGTTTCCTTTTATTTGTAATTTATATTGCACTCAAAATGTATTTCCAAGACAGGCCTCCCAGTATTTAAAAATTCACAATTGTAGTGCCATTGGGTATTAAGTAAAAAAGTGCCTAACGTGAAGTTGAACCTTGGATCCCATTTAAGAAATAAGTTCTCATTTGAGGTGCCAAAAGAATATTTTTAAATTTTTTTTGCATTTAATTAAATTTACTGTGTCAAGATTAAGTAAGACCTCACTTAAATAGTAATGAAGTGACATATTGGCCCTCCAACAAGTATCAGACCTACCAGTTACTGATTAAAGTGTTTGCTCATGAAATTAGTTATAAAACTACTGCTTTCTAATATTATTTGAGAATATGTGTTAGGAATTAGAATGATTTTAAAATACTTATTTTATTTAAGTTTAACACACATACTTCAATCATTCTAGTTAGTTATTTATGCTGAAGTCTATACTTTTTTTTAAAAATCCTTACCATCTGTCTTAGTTGGTAAGAGTTAGGTAATTAGAGTTAAGTGATTTGCCAAGGGTCACCCACCTGAGGTGTGTCTGAGGCCAGATTTGAACCCAGGTACTCCTGACTGCAAGCCTGGTTATCTATCCACTGTGTTACCTAGCCAGCCCTGTACTTGTTCCTGTGTGATAAATTATAGCAAATGAAAGCTTGGGGAAATATTAGTTATTGCCATCATACTAAGTTATTACCGTTCTCAACTGATAACAGTGCACACCATTAGTATGCTAAAAAAATAGTTTAGGTTTGTCATAGAACTATCACAATCATGTCAATTAAGAACATTATCCATGATAAGCTACCTGAATCACTATTCCTATAGTTATTTGGCTTTATTTTCTAAGCAATGTTAGAAACATGAAAGAAAAGTTGAGGTAAACTTTGTTGACATTCACTTTTTAGTACCAAGGTCCTGGAATTTCATTTTATAGTACTGGTCAACAAGGATTACTGCACCTTCTTTCTCTTTTAAGAGTTGATAGTGTCTGTAATTTTTGAAATAGCAATCAGTTTCAAGTCAAATCACCACTGACAGGCATTATTCTTTTAGGTAGTCAAATCTACTTCTTGTAAATAATAAAAATTTAAAGAATTTCCTTACTAGAAGTCCATAATTTTCACAGTTTTTTAATGGTAAAACAAGTTAGTCCTGGAGAAAGATTTTTATAAAAATACTAAGGTATTTCTTCAAAGTAGCTGTTCGTCACTTGAACTTTCTCATTCTATGCCGAAGAAAGATCCTTGGACTTACGAATTATGAAAGTAAAAAGGCTTACCATATTTAGGTCTATAAAACTATTCATATTGAAATAGTAATATTAAATATGTTAATTTAGCATCTCAGGCAAAGATCATTCCATATAAACAGGGCAATTAGAAAGTATGAGAGAGAGGCACCTAGGCGGTTTAGTGGATAGAGAGCCAAGGCCTGGAGATGGAAGATCCTGGGTTCGAATCTCAGATATTTCCTAACTATGTGAACTTGAGCAAGTCACTTAACCCCAGTTACCTAGCCCTTACCACTCTTGCGCTTTGGGACTGATACTCAGGATCAGTTCTAAGACAGAAGGTAAGGGTTTGGAGAGCAGAGGGGAGGAGAGGAGAGGACAGGAAAGGTGAGAAAAACATAGGAAGAAAGAAGGGCTAGAAACTGACTTGGAAAAAATGAGATGTAAATGAGAGCATAGGTAAAACCTTCTCAGGCCAACTAACTGGCTCCTTTCCAACTATTTTTCCCACTGACACAGGAAGCAATGACTTTAGGTGAACATAGTATATATATATCACAACTTCCTGTACCTGAATCATCAGATTCTTTGATACTGCTCCACCCCAGGATGAAGTTGCTTACACTATAAGGAGGGCACAAGAATAGGTAAAGTTGTTTTGTTTTTCTATAAAGCATATCAATATTATTAGATTGCTTTTGAATTATCCAAGTTAGGGAGACTTTGCAGCAAAAAACAGAATGTTTCTTTTGTTTCTCAAAAAGACAGACCATAAAGAAAATGTTTACGTTTTACTGAGAGAATAGTTTCCTTGCCCCCAACAGGAAAAAAAAAAAAAGCAAAACCTGAGTAAAATAGAAGTTTTTCTGTATCTTCCTGTAATCTAAACTGGAATATGAGAGGAGACCAAGGGAACTCTTTACAATATTTAATTAACCTAAGGCCACTGCCAGCCTAGTACAAGTGGTCACATTGTTTCTTGCAATAAGAAAAAGGGACTACAGCCAAACATTTGGACAGCTGTAGGGTGGAGAATCAGAATTCTGTAATAATGTTTCTCTTTGAGCCCTTCTTTTTGGCATTTGAAATAAACAATGCATTAAATAACAAATGTGTGACTATTCTTTGAGCAAAGAAAAAAAAATAACAGATGCATTGCCCTTTAAAAATAAAGATGGGAAAACTGACACAGTAGGAAGACCATTTATGCTGAATGATTTTTCAAATAGTGTTGATAGATTTGGCTCGACTCATACATACTCTCTCACTTGGTCCATCTTGTCTCCAACAATATACATTGAAAGATGGGTAGCTGCAGTTAGACAACTTAGATAGGGGTGAGGGGTACAGGGAAGGGTACAAACCTTGGTCTTGTGGGCATTGTGTTTTTAATCGGTGACTTCTTCAGAGCTTCAATGATCTGGTAAATGACACTCCCTTCTACAGGGCAGATCTCTTTCCTTTTTCCCATTGCTGCATGAGTACAGTGCTTATATTTGGGTGATTTCAAGAAATCTAGTTTAATCGAACAGTAGAATGAATAGAGGGGAATGATGTGAATGAGGTTAGAATAATAGAATGGTTTCAGATTGGGGAGCTTTGTATGCTAGGTTTAAAAAGCCAGACTTTATTTGTTAGACAAGAAAACATTACAATGTTTTGATTTTTTTAATTTTTTATTTTTTAGAAAAAATTTTTCCATGGTTACATGATTCATGTTCTTGCTCCGCCCCTCCCCTAACCCCCAGTAGCCAGCATGCATTTCCATTGGTTTCTTCATGTGTCATTGATCAAGACCTATTTCCATATTATTGATCATTGTTCTAGGGTGGTCATTAAGAGTCTACATCCCAAATCATGTCCGCATCAACCCATGTGTTCAAGCAGTTGTTTTTCTTCTGTGTTTGCACTCCTGTAGTTCTTCCTCTGAATGTAGATAGCGATTTTTCTCATAAGTCTCTCAGAGTTGTCTTGGGTCATTGCACTGTTGCTAGTACAGAAGTCCATTATATTCGATTTTACCACAGTGTATTCGTCTCTGTGTATAATGTTCTGGTTCTGCTCCTTTCACTCTGCATCAATTCCTGGAGGTCATTCTAGTTAAACTGGAATTCCTCCAGTTTATTATTCCTTTAGTACAGCACTAATACAACCAGATGTGTGCATAGTGGAGACTAGTCTGGTACCATTAAAAAGAATGTATTTCAGAAAAGACCAGGGCTAAATGGAAAGTTTGATATTGAACCACAAAAATCGAGAGAAACCTGAAAAGGTAAATAAGATACAGAGGGAAAAGAAAGAAAACTTATAATTTTTAAATTTGCCTTTTTAAGGGCCTCAGTGAGATCTAATTATCTGTATTCCTATGTAGAGAAATGTTATGTATAATTCTCTGTAGTGAACTCTATTCACTATTATAATATTCACTATTATAGTAATCTGAAGAATAATTCACAGGGTGAGGATGGAACACTAAATAATCTAAGATGGCGTGGGGGATAGGAAAGAGGGGGTAAATAGCAGGGGACACCAAGAGAAACTTCAGTGAATAAGAAAACAGAATATTCTATTACACACAAAGAGGGCATGGGAGGGAGAGGGGACAAATACTATTATAAGAAGGAGAAGAAGAGAGCATTAAGAGGTAATAATCAAACCTTACTCTTAGTGTAATCACCCCAGAGAGGGAAGAGTAGCTTTATTATCCATTGGGATAAAAAACTCTATCTAACCCTACTGAGAAAGTCAGAAGGGATAAACCAAGGGGAGCAGGGGAGTGGGAAGGTCAAAAAAGGGAGGGGAGAAGGGGAAGGGAATTCATAAGGCCTTTAAAAACAAAAAGAGGGGGGGAAATAAGGGAGGGGG
>NW_025371656.1:0-1558 GCF_016433145.1 Gracilinanus agilis | reverse complement strand
AGATATAATATAATATATAATAAGATATATATCTTATTATAACATATAATAAGATATAATATAATATATAATATATAATAAGAATATCTGCCCTGAAGAGAGCCCATTTTACCAGTTCAAGTCAAGGAAGGAAAGTGGCCCCAGAGGGAATGCTCCTTGGGGGCAGGGAATGTTTTTCTTGTTTGTATGTGTTTCCCCAATGCTCAGCGCTGAACAGGGCAGAGGGAGCACTTATTCTTTTTTCATTCATTCATTCAAATTGCATATGCACAGATCCACATACACATCCCTATGCCCATACACAGATATGAAGCCTGTTCCTTTAAATGAGCAAATGAATGAAAAAAAAGCATTTACTAAACTCTTACCACTTGCCACATACTGTGCCAAGTACTTGGGATACAAACACAAAAGCAAAAGCTGTCTCTACCCTCAAGGAGCTCAGTTCTAATAGGGGAAAGAACCCGGCACTGACTGGCATTCAGAAAATCACAAGCGTCACAGGGCAACGGACTGATCCGTCTTTTCCAAAAGCCATGGCAGAATTGATTCGCTCGTGGTTCTAGAACTTGGGGGCTGCTGCTGTGTGATACGCCTCTAACCACTCCTGTAGGGAGCTTGCCATGCAGGCTACAGGCTTCTGGGGGCTTTGGACCTTGGGAAGGGCACTCCTCCCAGAGAGAAGAACATGGCATTGGCCTCACGGGGAGGGCCAGAAGAGGGAGGAGAGGCCCTGTCACTCCAGCCTCGAGCTGCTCCGGTGCCCATGATTCTCTTGTTGAACTGGAGGAGAACTCCAGGATTGAGTCCAGCTCCTGGGAAAGATGAGGAGAAAATCAAGTGGACCTCTTGGAAAGAGACTTTGTACGGTCCAAAGCTCTCAGAGACCCAGTTTCCTCCTCACTCATTGGGGCTGTGTGAATATTCCCATCAAACACTACAAGTAAAATACTTGTCAGACTTTAGAATGAGCCCTTCGGAATTGCCAGGAATTATTCCCAAGGTTCTCTGTGGCATCCCAATTTTCCCTCATAGGAAACTTGGCTTTCACAAAGCTCAGTTCTGGTGGGGGCAGGGGGGTAGAATGAAGGGAGCAACATGCAAATAAATATTTTCCTTCCTGCACAAATCAGAGTATGTGTCAGGATCTATTTGAAACCCAGAGACAATGTTCAAAACCAGCCTGATCCGGTTATCAGACATTCTCACTGACGTACAGATAGAGGATAACAAAAAGCTAATCTTTACATTCCTCCTCAATTAAATTTCTAGCAGCCAGGAGTGTGTCAGGACGACAAACAAGCTAATAATAAACTATCCGGCCCTTATCTATCCTCGGCTGGAAGCATTGTCTAGCTTAGAAAAATGTGGACGGTGTGGGTGCCTCGGCGCCAAAGTTAAAGGACACATTCTTTCGGTCAACAATCAATAAACTGGCATTTGATTTTGGGGGGACGGACAGGAAATACACTTTGTACACAAGCAGGTGTGGAAGAAAGAGAGAGAGAGAGAGAGAGAGAGACAGAGACAGAGAGAGAGAGAGAGAGACAGAGACAGA
>NW_025371655.1:1017-7501 GCF_016433145.1 Gracilinanus agilis | reverse complement strand
TCATTGGGAGCTGAGAATTTTGTAACCCTGCAAGTTTTCTTGAGAGTACAATAGCTTTTGCTAATACAGAGGAGGTTCTGCCATAGAAATTCCAAGAGTTTAGAATACCTGGACTTTCATTGTATTTGGGCTAACTTTAGTCTTATCGAATGAAATGGATATTAATGGTAATTATACCCAACATAAAAAATCAGATTGTCAAATTAAATGTAGGGGAAGCATGACCATATTTCATGTGGCAAAAAAAGATCTTACAGATTTACTTGGTTGTAAATTTTAGAAAGGGACCACCTAGATTGTTCAGTGAATGACTTGCCAGCCATGGAATCATGAAGATTCATTGTTGTGAGTTCAAAACTGGACTCAGACACATACTAGCTCAGTGACCCTAGTCAAGTCATTAAACTAATCTTTAAAATAGTGGCTTTAAACTAGTCAGTTTTCTCATTTCTAAAATAATATAGAGAAGAAAATGGCAAAGACTATGCTATCTTTGTCAAGAAAACTGCAAATGGGGTTACAAAGAGGGTTTTCAGTGAAAAGCCAAGTGGCATGATGAATAGCGTGCTTGCCCTATAGCCAAAAAGACTCATCTTTTTTCATTTAAATCTGGTCTCAGACAGTTATGTCAAAGAGTTATGAGCTCTTTGAACCTGCGCTAACCAATTCACTCTGCCTGCCTTATTCTCCTTATCTGTAAAATAAGCTGTAGAAAGAGATGGCTAAACATTCCAAATAGGGTCATGAAGAGTCAAAAAACACTGAAAAGCAATGGAATATAAAAGAAGAATATGAAATACTAAGCCCAAATGACAAACATCATCTTCAATTGCATTTAGAAACATGAAATCTAAGATAAAAAAAAAACCACAGATGAGGCCCTACTAGAACCCCCAGAAGTCATCTTTCCTAACTAACTTCTTTATTTCAGAGGTGAAGAAGCTGAGTCTCACAGACATGAAATACATTGCCCCACATCACCAAAGAAGGACTGCTTTGACAAAATGCAATATTTCTTTCTGTTCACAACACTTAAGAAATGCAGTGGTGGCAGGAGCTTTTCTTCACGTGGTAAAAAGGACATATAATAAAATTAGAGACAAAAGAAAAAGAGTAGAAACAATCTAGTTAAAAATTGGACCCAAGAAAAGCTGAGATCAGATCTTGCCTCAGCACTTACAGTGTGTGGAGATCTCTTTATCATCTCTGATAATTTGATGACAGTTTAGTTGATAAGGAAATAAGGACAGGACAAGGGAAATGTCTTTTACTTCATGCTTCCAGCTCTGGCTCCAGGAGCATGGAGTTTATTATATATATTTCAAGACTCATTTCACACAAAAGAACCCCTCCACACCCGGAAACTTTGCAGATGCACAGAAGTTACAAATTATGTCACATCAAAACACAAAATATTGGCTTCAGAATAGACCAAGGCCAAGGCTGAATTTTTACTAGGTTCTTATCAGAAAGCCAAGTTGGGGAGTATCTTGGCCTTAGCTATAACAGGCAGCAGCATTCCTTGCTGTGTTAACAATGTTAACCCTTTAAATTCAGGTTTGATAGGAACTTAAAGCTTTTCAGTAAGGCCATAATACTTTTCAAGAAGAAATCACAAGGATCACAAAAGGGGTCAAAAGAGGAGTCTCAGATTTTTATCTATTCTCTTATTGGCTTCCCACATATTCTCCCTTTTCTTTTAAATTGAAAAGGGCATCCACCTGTTGGGCTGTGTGAATTTCTCTTATGAGGGCCAAGGGAAACTTTTAAGTTACACAAATTTGGGGATGAAAAGAAAAGAGGACAAAAACAATGATCCAATGATTGCTAGGCACATTGACAAAAAGCCAATTAGGGGGCAGTCCCCTTTGGCACAAGAGTGTACATTTAAAACAAATGCATTCAATTCCCCATAGTTCAAGCAACTGCACCCCAAAGTTCATTTTGGATCTTCTTGATGCAGTGTAGGTCTCTGCAGGCATCTTCATAGTATCTTCTTTCGAACAGGTTCATCGTCTGGATTCTGGGGAGATGGCAAATTTCTTATCCTGAAATTACTCTCAAAAGAATATAAACTTTATATTATAGATTATAGAACATACATTCTCCTCTGAAGAGGGTTAAGGCAAACATCCAGATCAGTTAAGGATACATGGCTGAGTTTTGGAGTTGTGTGAATCAATTGTCAAAAGAAATTTTAAAAATTTTAAAATTCCAAAGAAAATAGAGAGAAAAAAATAAGTTGCGAATGAGATGTAAAATATCAAAGTCTTATGTGCAAAAATGTAGGAAAAATTAAACTTATAGCAGGTCCTTGTATCAAGGCCCAGGTAAAGTGATTTAAGCAATGGTGCAATTACCCATTTAGAAGCCGGGTCTATAGAAAGTTACCACACTTATAAGAGAAAGAAAAGGACCAAATTTTTTGTGAGAAAGGGAAGTGTCTTTCCCTGGTCTGATTTGCCTGCACTTGAGCCAGGATGATGGCCAATCTTTGGTACTTAACTAGGATGAAGTTCAAGGAAGTCCAGCCTCTAACATATGTCAGAAAAGCTGCAACCCCGAACCCAGTCGCTAAGTTTAAGTCCTTCAGTATTGGCATGAGAAAGTTTTGTCAATCCTTCTTGGATTGGTACAGTCTTTTTTGACCTTGTAGTACTAGGCCCTGTGCAGTTTCTTACCAATCCCATTGGACTGGGTGGTCTCCTCGACCTTGTGGCTCTTTTGTTCTCTTCTCCTGTAATCAGACAGAATCATTAATTGTAGCCCCATAATATTTACCAATTCATGGCAGGTTTCCATAGACTTAAGGCTTTGTGGGTATGTTTTAATATTAAAATTATATTACTGTGAAATGAAAAAGGATTAACATTGATTTTCTGTACTTTAAGTATAAAAAATAAGAAAAAGGGAAAACATCAATTATTCTATAAAAAATGAAAAGGAAAAGCAATAAGAAAATTAAAAATTCAGGGAAAAATACAATGTTTTTTAAGTAAAAAAAAGTTTTAAAATTCAAAATTATATATATAGTTTAGATTTAGTGAAATGTCTTTTACCCAAAACTCAGATCCATTTCCTGTATGAATAAAACAAAACCTTGATCCCCATATTATAATTCTGGGGTATTATTTGTTTCTTCGTATCTGTAATTAGCTATTCCAATTGATGGTCAGAAATTAAACAAATAAATTAATGTACAAGAGATTCAAACTAACTTTCATTGAAACAACACTTGGGATGGGTACAGTTTCTTTAGTAAACAATGGAACATATAGGCTTCCTTTACATATTCAAATTTCTGGGGCTTCAATTATTATGTTACTTTGCTTTGAATATGGCAAAAGGAGGAAGGGAGTATAATATTGTTTGACTTGAGGTAAGAGTCAAGGATTATTTATCAATGATATCTTTCTTTTGAATGGTGAATCCAAATCAATAATCCATAAATGAGTAATATCAGTTGTAAATCCAATGACTTTTACCTTAAATAGTAATTGTTACCAATAGCATTTGTAAGTTTTCCAAGATTTACATACCCAATGAAAAATCATAATGTTACAAAATATGATAAACAAATTTTCTTTTTCAACAATTTCTTAATGAATAAATTATCTAGTAATTCTTTCCAGTAATATAGAAAAAGAGTGAACAACTTTGCTTGGAATTAAGTTTTCATTACTGTTCTCTTTATTAGAGAGGGTTAAGGCAGGGGCTGGTTAGTCCCTTAACTTATTGTGATAGTTTACTTTAAACTTTAGTTCACAATACAAATCATATATTATTGCAAATAGGCATGATCAATTTTTAACAAATAGTTTTTACACATAGCTTACATTTGAACATATGTTTTCAGTTTTCACAAAATAAGGTACATGATTTGATAACATTCAAAAACAATTTTATTAAAACCCAATGCTTGTAACAGCTTTGCTTGCAACATTATTGTCTACATCACATCATAATTCAATAAGGCTGCTAATTACCCCTTTAGGTTCTAAATTTACTTTAAGGAAGAGGTTAATAAGTTTGTTAGAAGTTCTAAGTTTTTTAGAAGCAAGGAAAATTCCTTTCCTCAGTAGCAGTTTTTTTTTGACTATTTAAATTATTGTACTTGTAAAATTTACATGTTTTGATCTTGATATAAAATTACTCTTCAAAGGTTATTGATCCAAAACTTCAAAATTTGCAACCAGGTACCTTGTCATATTCCTACTTTTACAAATAATAGTTTTATTTCAGGTCCCTTATAATTATTGAGATGATCACTATTTCTAGTTAAATGCATTCTTCAATTACATGGTTATAATATTGACAAGTTTGTAATTAGTTATTATTGCATCAACATCACTACAAAGTAAAAGACATTATAATAATATTAATGCCATCACAATCAAGTACATATTAACAATGATATCAAATTATTATGATGGTTATACATTTTATTATGATTTTATATTCTGGATTTGAATGCATTACTATAGATCACAAATATTATGAGAATACAAATTAATTTATTGTGTTATAATGCATGTTAATTTTCAATAACATTTTATAATAACAGATTAATAATATTTGAATTGTCTTTTTCCTAATAGCTTTGACTATTACATTGTAATCTTGATTCAAATCCCAATTTATTCAATTAATCTTTAAGGACTAGTGAAATAGTGAACATAGGTGACATAATTTGGCTAGGATCTAGTGCCTTAAAGCTTAGATTAAAGTTATCACAATAATAACTTTTTTGCACATTCTGATATTAATTGAAACAGAAGTTGAGCCAGATTTCTGTAAGTTACAAAATTAACATTAGCTTCTTATTAATTGTTTCCCTTTACTGAGTTTGAGTTAGTAAAAATTGTTGCTGAAAATATTTAGTCAGAGACTCTCCCTCCTATATGTAGAAGGGGTTAAATTATTTTTGAAACATGTCCAAGGCTGCAGCCGCTTTTCAAGCTGCTGTGCTCTTTAACTCTTTAGTTACTGCATTTATAAAATTTGCCTCATTATTTTAAAACCTTGATGATTTATCACTTCCAGATGAATATTAATTTAAACTTCACTATATCCAAATTGTCCCTGATTAAAACTTCTTAACAAGGTTTCCTACATATACCAGTTATTCTTTCAGACCTCTGCTTAAAAAAGAATAAAACCTGTAGCCTGGCTTTTCCATACCTTAGGACAAATCTACATACCTGATTAAATATTTCTTTTAAATCATGAACTAGTATCCTTATATAATTTGCAATCCTCAAATTCAGTTTGATAAGCATTTTTGACAAATTTGATTATTTTAATCCATATTTTACACGCTGCAAGTCTTGATAGATAACTTCTTCAATATAAAGTTTGTGCATATTTAAAATTAACTGAAATTCCATTTTCTAACTGTTAGTCAATAGATTTATACTATACCATCAGTATCTATTCAAATTCTTAGCAAACATGCATCCTAAAGAATTAGAGAAAGGGCTGTGAGTTTTGAGAAAAAGGAGCTATGTTTTGTGGCTTGCCAAAATTATTTTTTGCTGAACTGAGGCAGCATGGATGATTCAATTTTGGCTTAAATTTTTCTCATGAACCATTCTCTGTTTAAAGGGGTCTAATTACAAAATATAAGTCAATGGCATTGTTCTAATAATTTATGTTAAGATTTTCACTAACTTCAGTGTGATTAATGGTAGATTAAACTTGTGGCAGTCCAAAAAGTTTTTACCACTCTCAGTTAAGCATTTCGGAGAACTGATGATTCTGATTAGCTAAAAAGGTTTTAAATTGCACTTCTGAACCTCAGTACACAGTTCAGAATCACTGCCTTTTCTGTCTGAATAAAATTTTTTAGATTGCATTTAGAATCCTTGTTAAATTTGATTAAATATATATCTCAGTATTTAACCTGTTGATAGAATTTGGTGGTGGGATCAAATCTGTCCCCTGTTATTGTCTTACTATTTCTTTGTTCCCTTTCTTATGGCCAGTAAGAAATGGAAGAAGAAATGTAGACAAATTATCTTGTTGATTCTTGCCTTAATGAGAGCAGAGAATATGATTTCTTTTAATCAATTAAATTCTTTTAGAGTTTAAAACACTCAGAAATCCATTGGAGATGTTATTTTTCTGAATTTTTCAAACTCCTCTGTCTGTCTTTCCCATTCCTCTGGAATGAATGAGAAAGAGAGAGATTTAGTTTCTCCAAAATTCCATTGTGATCACAGACAAACAAAACCATTACTAACAGATTATAGACACATAAACACAACATATAGACACACAGACTGTTCAAAGACATTTCCCGGGCATTTCATGCATACTCTAACAAATATAAGACATCCTATCAAAGATCAATAAATCACAACTTATGTGGCTAAAGAAATCTGGAGAAAAAAGAAAGTTTATTTTTCAGAAAATTGATTAACTCTAGCAAGGAACTGGCTAAACTAGGATGAATTCTTGGATTAAATTTAGTCATTGGTGGGGC
>NW_025371655.1:0-961 GCF_016433145.1 Gracilinanus agilis | reverse complement strand
TCCAGTGGTAACCTTTCTCACATCTGGGACACAAAGAGTTAGGGGCATTGGAACAAGAGCCTTTTACAGCCTTTGAGCCCTTAATCATTTCAGAATATGTTTTTCCTTTCAGGGCCGCTGCGATGACTATACCCTGCATATATGCTGGAGTAAAGTCCTCACAAGCTTTCACATAGTCACTAATAGTCCCAGATTCTTTAACATTTTGAAGCATGTTCTGACACATATTATTGGCATTGTCATAGGCAAACTTTCTGACTATTATCCGGATTGCATATTCATCAATTGTATATTTTTTTACCGCCTGATTTAACCTTTCTACAAAATCTGAGTATCTTTCCTCTGATCCTTGTCTAATCTCGGCCAAACCTGTGGACAGTTTCTTAGTTACTAGGATCCTTTTCCAAGCCTCTAAGGCACACTTCGTACATTGAATTAGAGCTTCTCTAGGTAAATTAATCTGATCAGCATGTAATTCCCATTCATCTATTCCAAGTAACATTTCTTTAGTAACTCTGATGCCCTGTTTCTTATTAATGGCTGCCTTCTGTTTTGCCAATTCATCAAATTCTGATTTCCAAAAGAGGTAGTCCCCTGCAGCAAGGGAATATTTTGAGGTCTGAATCCAATCAAAGGGGGTCATCCAAATTGTCCCCAAAGTTTCCGCCAAATTTAAAGTGTATGGAGAAGCAGGACCATATGAAGCACAAGCTGTTTTAATTTCTTTTAACACTTCGTAGGGAAGAGGCTCCCATGTAGGAGCTACTTCTTCATCATCATCCAATTCATCTTCTCTAAAAATAACTGGAAAACAGAATGACATGTCTCCATCCTTTCGAGCATTTTTTAGGGCTCCTTTAAACCCTATATTCGGGGGTTGTGGCTGCAGAGTTGGAGCTTCAAGCGGCAGAGGCTCCTCTGCTTTTATCTCTCTTTCCTCTTTTGAAGAGAGGTTTTTAGG
>NW_025371654.1:0-5625 GCF_016433145.1 Gracilinanus agilis | reverse complement strand
GGAAAAGAGGGAGGGAGGGAGGAAGAGAGGGAGGGAGGGAGAGAGGAAGGAAGGACATCATGTGAGAGTATATTTTTCTATTTGGCCTGAAAGGGCAGTAGGAGGAATGGGAAGAAGTTTAATAGAGAAAGATTTAAGTTTGAAGTGTAATAAATAATATTTATCACATATATGTGTATACATATATATAAACTCTTTGCAGTATTTTGGCTATAATGTCACATCCCATCACTTCATACTCTCTATATAATAGTAAATAACTCCTCCATTTGTCTGGAAACTCACCATTCAGTTCATTCCAGATATGGATTAAAGATTCTTAAGAATATTTTTCATATTTCTCCACAAGAGTTATACTCAGTCTCTTAGGGGGGGCAAGAAAAAGCTAAATTAGTCTTTCCCCTTTGTCCTCTCAAGTAAATTACAGGAAATAGTATTTCCAAAATTAACCCTCTTGCCAACTCATCAGAGACTCCTCACAGAAGACTTTTATAAGGTTTCTTTATCACATAATCCCTTACCACAGTTCTGATGAGGAATAAGTTTCATATCGCCTTCTCTTTCTCTGTATTCTTCAAAGCCGGCTGCACATAGAGCCCACTTAGATGATAGACAAAATATTGCCCTTCTGCTTGACTCCAGAGGGAGAACTCCCAAGTCAGAATTCTTCAACTGAAACTAAACTGCCAGCCTGAACAGCTTTTTCAACATTCTATTTAGCTTTTAAAGCTACAATTGCTGTGGCTTCTCTTAGATAAGGGTTTGAGTGCACACACACATACATATACATATACATATATGTATATATTCCAAGGTTATAGCAGAACCAGAATTTAAACTCAGGTTCTCTGACTTCAGTACCAGGGCACTGGCATTGGGCCATGCTCGTGAGTCCTGTGAATTCTGCTCATTTCTGCAATCAAACTGGATGACTGAGAGGCATAAAAAGAACAAAAACTCCCAGTGCCATCCACTCAACATAAAAGACTATCTGGAGTCAGAAAAGAAGAGTAAAGAAAAGCAGTTGTTTATTTATTCATTTTCCCTCCCAAGAATGGCAGATGCCCTAATGGCAATTGCAACTCCTGGGTGCAAAAACAGACATTTATAGGTTCCTAGATTCCCTCCTCCCTCCCTCTGTCCAGCCCCCTCCTGGGGTCAATTTACAATGTAATCATGGGTATTCTGTCTTAGTTCAGGTGAGGCACAGAGAAAGTGTTACTTTAACTTTCTTAACAGATAAGGAGGCTACAGAGTTGTTTATTGCCCTGGAATCAGGGGCTTTCATCTTCTCTCAGTTTCTTTCTTGGGCTTGTCCAGAGAGTCTTTAGATAAACAGTCAACAAAAGATCTTTGAAATCTAAAACAAAGTGGCCTCCCACAGCCAAATGTTTTACTTTTAGAAACACACACACACACACACACACACACACACACACACACACACACACACACACACTTCNACACACACACACACACACACACACACACACACACACACACACACACACACACACACTTCATTCTCAGTCCCTTGCTTTCAGCTGAGCTGTAAAGGAAACCCAGTAGACAGCAGACTTTTTCTTATAAAATGTGTGAGTGGGTCCTGGTGTGGGAGACAAAGAAAAACCTTCTCCCCTGATTCTGACTTTCCCAAATCCCTGCCAAAGAGGGATGGAAAGCCCTCCACGGAGGCCGGCCATCCATCTGCCTAGAGGCAGTACCAGAGCTGGCTGCTTCCAGGGTTATGGGATTATAGAACATGGGAGTTATGGGGGACCCGCGGAGACCGTCTGGTCATTTTGCAGGTGATGAAACTGAGACTCCCAGATGTTTATCTTGTCTTCTAGTACTCAGGATGGATGTAAATAGACAGATCACCATGACGATAGTGGCAGCCTCCATGTCAACATCAGCTTCAGAAAATATAGAAGGACTAGACAGTGTCCTCTAAACTTAGCCAATCGTATACCTCGAGAGTGACTAACTATGTGACCTACACGGAGGAAAGATGTAACTGCTGAGACTCATTTTCCTCGTGTATTAAATAGGAATCGAAATACTGGTTTAACAGGTACCCCAATGTGCCCAGTCCATCTCTGAGTTTTGAGAGCATTTCCCTAAGTTACATATCTTTGGTTCATTTTTTTGTTCCCATCTTGAATTTCCTTTTTTGGACCTTAGTATCCAGATTGAATCTAGATCTCCACTGATAGAGAGGTACAGCAGCGAGGTGGCACAAGACATAGAGTGCCAGGACTGGAATCAGGAAGGCCTGAGTTCAAATCTAGCCTCAGACACTTACTTGCTGTGTGACCCTGGGCAAGTCACTTCACCTCTGCCTCCCTCAGTCTCCTCGTCTATAAAATGGGCATAATAATAGCACCTACCTCCCAGAGTTGTTGTGAAGTTCAAATGAGATAATAATTATGAAGGGCTTGACACAGGGCCTGGTACTTGGTAAGCACTATTTAAATGTTAGCTATTATTTTTTTTTTTAACTCTTACCTTCCATCTTAGAATCTATACTGTGTATTGGTTCCCAGGCAGAAGTGTGGTAAGGGCTGGGGTTAAGTGACTTGCCAGGGTCACCAAGCTAGGAAGTTTCTGAGGCCTCCCATCTCTTGGCTTGGCTCTCAATCTGCTGAGCCACCTAGCTGTGCCCTGTTACTATTATTATTAAATGAGATAGAAAGTGCCTAGTATGGTACCTGGCACACAGTAAGTCCTATATAAATGTTAGCTATTATTAAGTGTTTTGTTCAGTGTCAAACAGCTAATAAGTGACTTGAACCCATGTCTCCTTGAGCCCAAATCTAGCAGCCTTTCCACTCTGTAACATTGCCTCTCTAGATGCTGGTGCCATCCAGAAAACCCATCTTCTTCTATCAAGGAAACTGAGTTATACAGACCCAATATTTCCTGCTCCATGTGGTTGAAGAGCTGTGTCACTGCCTCTCGCTTGCCCATCTTCAGGATGTTTTAAGCAGGACTGAGTCAGACCAAGGGTCACTGTTTGGCTGAGGACTATCTAAAATGGCAAAAGAGAAGAACCCAAGGTAAAAAGTAACTTAGGGGTGTCCATTAAGACCCCTAAATGGGGATTCGCCTTGAATAAATCCAGAGAGACCAACCTCTTGGAGAGAAGAGGACTGACCATTTGACTCCAGACACGAGTAGAGGAGCATTAGAGGGACTGATCCAGTCTCAATCAGGAAATGGAAGACCTAAACCCTGGTTTGTGCTTCCTGCTGCTTCCCAGAGTTGTTTGGATGTTTCGAGTCTCATCCAGCGCTAGGCGGAATGGAAGGCCAGAGGGGTAAAGTTGTGGCAAAAGATCCAATTGGAGGCCCAAAAGCCTCCTTTGAGGAGACACAAATGCAGTGGGGCCAGAGTAGACTCTGGGGAGCACTGAACAGCACAGTGACCTTTGCTCACTCGAGAACTCCTGGAGTTGTTTCTCAAGCCTGACTCACTGGGACATCATCGATGAGCATCAGCTGGTGCTGACATTAAGGCAATCCGTCTAGGAAAAATCTGGAGCGAAGGATGGGTTTTATGACAAGATTCAGGAAGCTGGAGCCAAAGTCATACATGGAAAGATCCCCTGTGTGGGAGCCAGGTATGGTGTCCCCGCCCACATGCTTCAGGGCTCTGTGGTCCATGACTGCTCGATTTGTACCCGTGCCAATGTTCTGCGTCCATGCGATGGTGGAACTAGACGCCATCCCCCACTCTGAAAAAGCCTCCTTGAAGCCCACAGGCTGAGAGCTTATTGGAAATACCAGAGTGGGAACATGCAGAATTTGGGTTGGTTTCACACACACACACTGACTAGACCAATGCATTGTCTTTCCGATCCACTAAAGACGTCATCATTGGGTCATTAGTCCTTCATCAGTGACCACCACAGAAGATCACAAGGTCAGAAGGGTACAAAATTCTGAGTCATCATAGAGCTTTCAGAGCAATGAGAGGTGAAAGAGAGTAGTAGCACTTCAATCAGTCAATCAACAAACTTTTGTTAAATATCTACTAGGTGCCTAGAGGGGAAACTGAATGGTACAGTGGATAGAATACCAGGAAAACCTGAGATCAAATCCAGTCTCAGACACTAGCAGTGTGATCCTGAGCAGGTCACTTAACCCCAATTGCCTAGCTCTTGTTGCTCTTCTGGCTTAGTACTGATATTAAAGACAGAAGGTAAGGGTTAAAAAAAGGCAATATGGCATAACTAGAGTATGTGGAAGGAATTCATGTATAAGAAGACTGGACAGGGAGGAAGAGGGCATGTTGGGATGGACTTCAAATAACAAACTAAGGAATTGATCTTCCATCCTAGAAATAACAGGAAATAGTCTGTTGAGTAAGGGATGGGGAGGGTGAGCTGGGTTAATGTCCACTTGAAGAAAATTGCTTTGGCAGCCATATGGAGCATGGATAGAAGAGGGGCAGAAATGGGGGATACAGGGAGAGACTTGAAGGGAAACAATTAGAAGGCTATTGTAATCATTAGAACTTCTAGCTGGGGCAGTAAGGTGGCTCCATGGATCGAGAGCCAGATGGGAGGTCCTGGGTTCAAATCTACCCTCAGACACTTCCTAACTGTGTTACTCTAAGCATGCCACTTAAAATCCATTTCCTAGCCCTGACTGCTCTTCTGCCTTGGAACCAATACACAGCATTGATTCTAACATGGAAAGGAAGGTTTAAAAAAAGAAAAAAAAGAACTTCAGCCTAAGCACCCCCCACACACTCTCTTTCCATCTCCATTACTGGGAATGACCCAGTAGCCCTGTCCTCCAACTTCTGGAAACTTTTGGTCAATAGCCAGTCTTGATCACCAACCTGCAGGAAATCACTGTGGATCTGGAAATAGTACTCAAGGTGTGACCTGGAGAGTCTCTAGGCTGGCTTGTAAGTCTGTGTGGGCAGCTTTTCCCTCTTCTAGATGATAATAAGTTGTCAGGACAGGGCTAAATGTTGGGAATGGAAGGAAGAGTCAATGGTAGGATCAGTTCTTGGTGAGGGGAGCAGAGAATGGTCTTTGTGAGTAAATGTATATGGAATTATCAGCTTTCACCAGTCACAAATGAGGTAGACCAGTGATGCTGACGGTCTATAATAGTGATGCAGAACCCTTTAGAGACCAGGTGCCATGGCCCACCCCACTGCTCACAAGGGAGAGAGAAAGCACTTCCATTGGGCTGCTAGACAGAGGGGTGGGTGAAGTGAAAAAATGTCATCAGGCACAGTGGAGAGGGGAAGGGAAGCAGTTCCGCCCAAACACCTCTGCCTTTCTAGCAATGAACTGGGGGTGTGTGGCATGTGTGCCCACAAAGAGTGCTCTGCATGCCATCTTTGGCACGTGTGCCATAGGTTTGCCATTACTGGTCTATAATCTATGAATGGTATATCTATGATCTTCTTCAGTTAATCAGCCAAGAGCCAACAAGCATTGATTAAGTATTTTTTGAAGAGAGAGAGGAAGAGAGAGGGAGATAGGGAGAGGAGGAGAGAGGAAAGAGACAGAGACAGAGAGAGACAGACAGACAGACAAAGAGAGGGAGGAGAGAGAGAGAGAGAGAGAGAGAGAGAGAAAGAGAGAGAGAGAGAGAGAGAGAG
>NW_025371653.1:0-9044 GCF_016433145.1 Gracilinanus agilis | reverse complement strand
TTTCTTTCTTCCTCACTTCCTCCCTTCCTTCCTTCCTTCCTTCCTTCCTTTGAATCAATACTGTGTATTAGTTCCAAGGCAGAAGAATGATAAGGGCTAAGTGACTTGGCCAGGGTCACTCAACTAGGATGTCTGAGATTATATTTGAACACAGGACCTCCCATTTCTAGGCCTGGCTCTAACCCACTGAGCCACCTTGCTGCTCCCAGGACATTTGTTTTCAGTTCTATTTTAGGCTCGATCTTCCATTTCACTGTGTTCTTCTCAGTGTGTCTACTGATAGTGATTAACTCCATTTAACCAATTAATATCGATTAGTTTTTACAAGTGGCTATTTACTGAGAACATGTCCCCTAATGCCCAGTGGACTTGCTACCACCCGTGTGAATTAAGAGCGAGATCTTCTGGAGAGAGGGCCCGACTTAAGTGATTCCCACTCCAGATTATTTCCAAATACACTGTAGCAACTGGGTGTGCAGCTCCCTAAGGGCCACTTTGGCATCTGGGGGTACGGTGGCGGGTGCTACCTCCTGCTCTTCAGGGCTGTACTAACACTTCACCAGACTTGGCTCGTAGCCTACCCTGACAGAGACTCCCATCCCTGGACTTCTGCTCTTCCAGTCTTGCCAAGTCAACATGGTTTTAAGGGTCTCCAAGAATCCTTCAGTGAAAAGTAGGAAATGTAAATAGATAAAGAACAATGACACCATGTGTTCATGGGTCACATGCTGGCCTGGACGGGTAGGACCTCTTTCTCCACCCAGAAGCTTACAACAAGTCTTTCCTCAGTCAAGCCAGGAAAAAGAAAGACTCACTTGGCCCACTGGGAAACATATATATATATATAATCGGTTCTGACTCGGTGGGGTCTCAAAAGCCTCTTTCTTCACATGGGAAACATGCCATTCAGGTGGAGAGAACGACCCTAGAAGTTCCAGCCACTTCTAGAAGGAGACTCACCAAATCTCCCCCAAACTGAGCTTGCTCTTGGCCGGCTCCGAATTACAACAAGCCAGAGGTCTCCCCTCACTTCCAGCAAATTGGCAAGCACAAGAAAAGATGGAAATAGTCATTATTAGAAGGACTGGCCCAGTAGAGGTATGGGGGGACTGGATAGTTCTGACCATTTGGGGAAACAGTTTGAAACAATGCCAAAAAAATGACTTAAATGGCAGTCGATGTCCTCTGTCCCATTGCTGGGCACATTCCCCGGGGAGCTCAAAGGCAAAGAGAGTGGTACCACATATATAAGAACATTCAGAGTAGAACTTATTGTAGTAGCAAAGAACTGGAAACAAAGTCACAGTGTCCGGGGACTGGAGAATGGCTAAAGACGCTGTGAAATATGAATGAATGGAATTCTCACGCTTTTGCTACATGCCAAGCACTGGGGATACAAATGCCAACGTGAAGGCTGACCTTCACTTACGCGTTAAGAGAAATGTGGGAAGATGTGCTAACTGACGAAGTAGAACCATCAGGCTTAGCAGAGATAAAGAGCAGAACAATGTACATCGGAAGGAGGTGAGGGAAACCCTGAAAATGAGTGCCGTGTAAATATAGTGACCAAACTTGGCCCTGAGATGAGTCAAGAAAATGTCGGTTGATGTTTCAAACGTTCTCCTGGTGTTTGCTGTTAAGTGAAGCCAAGATTTACTTTGAAAACAGTGGGATGAGGAACCATTTTTCCATGTTTCCTGAAGTTCTCAGGGCTTACATTCAGCACCCAAGACATGGAGAGACTCTAGAAAGAGCCCAGCTTGGTAGTTTGTGTCCTACCCATCTCCCAATGAATCAATGCTCTTGAATACCTCCTAGCACTGAGCCAGGTCTGGACTGATGGCATCCCATAAACAGTGTGGGTGAATAACCCCCACATTCCCATGTCCACCATCCATTCTGCAATGTTTTCTGTCCCCTGGAGGAAGGTAGAACTGAAGCCAAAGACGGGAGGGCTCCTTCTTATTTGTTGATGGAGTGCGGAAACCCCAGGCTGCTCTTGACTTCCTCTTTTGCAATATTTATGAATGGACTCAAAACTTCCTCCTGCCCCAGATGTCCAGATAGTAAGATTTGCATTTTCTTTAAGTTGAATAGTGAGAGGAAAATCCCCCAGAGAAAGTGAAAGCCTATGGCTATCTCAACATAGGGAAAGAAGATAGTTTCCAGTCAACTGGTATTTGCTGAACTCCTACTATGTGCACACCTACTGTTGTGTGTAAGTCTGGATCAGCTAGGTTGAGCCATATTCCTTGAACTTCAGAATTGTGGATTGTTCAAGGACCCTAGAAATCATGCATAACATCCTTTAGCAGATGGGTAAATGGAGGCCCCAAAGAGAATGTGTCCCACAGTTAGATAACAGCTTTGCATGGTGGTAGGACCCATGTTTGCTCACAGACCGATGTCCTTGCCTTTCTGCGTTGTGGTCCCCAAGTAACTGATTCCTGATGAGATTTTGCCTTCAGCCTAGCTAATCGCAGCTCTATCACACTGCCAATCCACATGATTCTCAAAACAAAAATTGATATCTGTTCCTTGTGATAGAAAATCAAATGTGTGACCAAAATTGTGGTAAAAAGTCATCCTCTATTTGTGATAGAAAAGCAAATGGGTGCAAATCATTAACCCTCTCTGGACCTCAGTTTTCTCATGTATAACATAGGGATGGTAATAGCACCTACCTTACAAGACTGTTGCGAAGATGACATAAATTAGCACATCTAAAGCCCTTTGCAAATCTAAAGGCACCATATACAATGCTAGTTAAGTTGGCAGTATTGTTCCTTCTGAGATCTGACCCTGCCAATACCCTGGTACAGACCCTTATTACCTCTCTCCTAGACTGTTTTTTTAACCCCTTGCTTTCCATCTTAGAATCAATACTGTGTAGGAATATCTTCTTCCTCTTCCTCCTCTTCTTCTTCCTCCTCCTCCACTTTGTCCCAGCCCTAGTCTCAGCCCCAGCCCTACTGGGAGGGAGGGAGCTATAAAGTTTATGGTAGAGCTGGTATTCACCTACCAGGGGAAGAAGCCCAGGTTGGAGGGCTTGAGTGGCATACACCTCTGGTAGGCAAAGGGCTAAGCTTAGAAACTTGCCCTCTTAGCTTGCTGCTGTACTCTTTTTTTTTTAAACCCTCACCTTCCATCTTGGAGTCAATACTATGTATTATTTCCAAGGCAGAAGAGTGGTCAGGGCTAGGCAATGGGGGTGAAGTGACTTGCCCAGGGTCACACAGCTAGGAAGGGTCTGAGGCCAGATTCGAACCTAGGACCTCCCGTCTCTGGGTCTGACTCTCAATCCACTGAACCACCCACTTGCTCCCATTTGCTGCTGTACTCTCAAAGTTGAACCCATGCCCTGAATCAGAATGTGAACTCTTTGCAAACAGGGACTCTTCGGCCTTCCTATTTGGGTCCCCAATGCTTGATATGTAGTAAGTGCTTAATAATTGCTTTTGTTAATTATTTGCCTATAAAACTTTTGGGAAGATGAGCCAGCTATGTGATAAAAATGGAAAGGGAGGGTCAACTAGCATCCAATGTCTTGACTCAGGGGTCAAGTCCCACACAGGTGTTATAGTGAGCCCCCTAGAGCACCGCCCTCCAGGGCCATTATGAGGGACAAATGCACTAGTCAAGTTAGAGTGCCGTACACACATTATTATTGGAGCAGGGACAGTTTTTCTCCATGTCTAGCTCTTGTTATTATAATTGCTAGTGTTACAGAAGATACAGGTTTTGCCAACTTTCTCATTATTATTATTGTTAGAGGATACAGTTTTCCCAAGCGTGTAATTGTTTTTATTATTAGTAAGGTAGAAGATACAGTTTTCTGAGTATCTGGTTATTGTTATTGTTATTATTATTATTGAAGAGGAACAACTTTCCCAAGTTTTGTTATTACTGTAGAGGAGATAGTTTCCCTGCGGAAATGGTTATTATTGTTGTTATCATAATCATTATTATTATTGGAGAGGCTAGTTTTCCTGCATGTAGAGGAGTTGTTGTTGTTGTTGTTGTTGTTGTTGTTGTTGTTGTTGTTGTTGTTGTTGTTNGTTGTTGTTGTTGTTGTTGTTGTTGTTGTTGTTGTTGTTGTTGTTGTTGTTGTTGTTACTGTTACTGTTGCTATTGCTGTTGCTGTTGTTGTTGCTGCTGTTGTTGTTGTTGCTGCTGTTGTTTTTGTTGTTACTGTTGTTGCTGTTGTTGTTGCTGCTGTTGTTGTTGCTGTTGTTGTTGTTGCTGTTGCTGCTGTTGTTGTAGATTGCTTTTGCCAGGTCTAAATGCTGCGAGAAGGAAGCCCATTTTCAACAAGGTGGCCTGCATGGAAAGTCAGAATTAAAATGTTCTTCTTTCTTCGCCACGCTGGGTGAGAGTCCTTTGATTCGAACTGGAGACCTCACTGAGGCCAGTCTGAAGGCTGGACCTGTGCTCATGAAGAGCCAACCAAAGCCTGTTTATGGCAAGATATTGCCCCTGACTGAAAGTGACTTGGAAAGGAGGGTGGAGGGTGGGCTTTGATCCCCACAATGGGGGGTTTGATCTCTCCAGTGGAATTGGAGGCATTGGGAGTCATCTTCAGGCTTGCATGTGGGGTCCGTGGGGCCAGCCCACACCTACGAACAGGGTTCTTCCTACATTCTGAAGGCAGGTCCATGGAGTTATAGACCAGGGCATGTGACTGCCATGGCCATTACCGGAGGGGCCGTAATTCAGCAAACACACCTGGACTTTTATGGCAGAAGGGAAGGCTTTGATTGTACTCTATAAACAACATCCTACTTTCATGCCATCTTTCATCTGAAGATCTCCAAATTCTTTTAAGCGGTAATTAAGCTTCACAACAATTCCAGGCAGCAGGCGGGTCTAATTATACCCATTTTTCAGCTGGATCACCTGAGGCCCAGTAAGATGAACAGACACTGCCTTCCTCCCCCATCCATGCCCCCCCTCCCAGCAGGGTGGGGTT
Organism: Gracilinanus agilis; assembly: GCF_016433145.1. Taxonomy (NCBI): domain Eukaryota; kingdom Metazoa; phylum Chordata; class Mammalia; order Didelphimorphia; family Didelphidae; genus Gracilinanus; species Gracilinanus agilis. The sequence goes on along the minus strand of NW_025371653.1, from coordinate 4,075 downwards.
GGAGAAGCCAGAAGCCCGTGTTAGAACCCTCATTCCCACCCTAACTCGCCTTGTTGTTCATCATTCCAAACCAAAGCTGGGCACGAACGTTTAAACAGATCTTCTCAGAAACCAGGGACTAATGGAATTCTTGGGCAAAGGCTGAATGGGCCCCAGTCATGGCGAGACGGCCATATTCTCTCATCAGAACCCAGTACCTGAGGGTGCTTTTCAAAAAAGAGACCTTTATGAGAATGACTTCTATGGGTCTGTGAGGAAAGATCGAGGCAGGGGGAGCAAGAAATACAAAACAAGGCCTCTGCCACCACCCCCATCCCCAGCCAGGGACTCCCCCCCAGCTGCCAAGAGCCACAGGTATGCCGAGTCCAAGGCATGGCGTCTCCCCGTTGGTTGCGTAAGGTGCCCACAAAGAAGAAGACTGTCATTACAAAGAGGGCCACAGTGAAGAAAGGGTTCATTTATTCTGAATCCAGGCACGGAAGACATCTGAGGCCATCTAGGGCCTGGGGAAGCTGTTTCAGCACTAGAAAGGAGAATGGTACATTGAAAACATGCACTGGATTTGTGGAGGACCTGGGTTTGAATCCTGGCTTACTCCCTATGTGATGTGGGCACTATGGGCCTGGGTTTCCCAATCCGTAAAAAGGGTTGGGCCTAGAGTACCCAGAGAGAGATGGAGGAGGCTGGAGGCGGTAGAGTACAATAAGTAGAACACTCTCTCTGGAGTCAGAAGACCCGGGTACAAATCTACCTCTGACTCTTAGTACTTGTATGACAGCAGGCAAGTTGCTGGACCTTGGTTTCCTCATCCGTAAAATGGGGACATGGGCTCCCGAGGGTCCTTCTAGGTCAATTGTCCTAAGTTCTATTAAAACACGGCACACTCAAAATCCGTTGTTGGCAAGGCAAGGGAGACAGAGTGCTCATTCCTTCTTGGATACTCGCATTTTCTTCTCCCTTCCTGGTTTATCTTAAAACAAACAGCCGGACCCTCGATAAGCTGCCAGGGACATCGGCAAATGTTGTAGACCTGCTATCATCTCGGAGTGTTGGATGACAGAGCCGCTGGGGCGATGCGAGAAGCCTTCCCTCGACCACTCTGCCAGCTGCTCAGATGCCAATAGCATCTGCCTTTGCCAGTGGGCTTCTCCCGGCTCTAGGCCTGCAGGACAGTCAATCGCTTTGGTTGGTTTTTATTTTTAGGAGCAGCGAGTCATTAACTACAATCCGTTGGGTAAGAGGAACACTACCAGGTCTTCCCATTGGCTTGTTGCTGTGTGCTAGATCTCCTTGTATTGCCATCTGCCTGGACCCTAACTAGTTAGAGCCAATGGGCCTAGGCAAGAGCTCTGACAGCGCCCCTTTTATAGGTAATGGCTCCTTCTACAACGTGGGCTCCTCGAGAGCTTCTGTTCGCATCCCCGGGACTTTGGACATGACTTAGCACGCAGGAAATGCCCAAGAAATGCGTCTTCATTCCCTTCCATTCCTTTTTCCAAAAAGAGACACTGATTAAATCTCTTTGGCAGGGAGCTTTACGGAGACTTGAAGGTCTGGGGGAGCCCAATCATTCACCAATGGAAAAAACAAAACAACATTCATTTTGTAATCAAGGCGCCCATTCACAGAGCTCTCCCCAGCACGCTGCATCCTCCCGGACTCTTTCCTCTTCACCGATTCCTAAAAGATCCATTTCAGCTAAATGGTGGCATCTTGAGATGATGCTGGGTGATATCTGGGCTTGTACATTCTCCATGCCCCAAGGATAGATTTTGCCGGGTGATTCCAGGCACTGAACTTCTCAATGGCACCAGGCTGCCAGGCCCCTGTTGGAGGGGAGCTCATTCTCTTTCAGTTTGGAGCCCCTCGGTGAACTGAGTCACAGCCCAGCACAAGATTTCCTCAGTTAGCTTTTCAGGAAGGTGTGCTCGGTCACTGACTCCCTAGGAGGACTTGGGCTGCTTTCAAAGAAACCCGAGTTTGTATTCTTCTGCCACTGAAGGCATCTCAATTAAGCCAGTGTTTGATAACCAGGCATTATCCGGCTCTGCGCGATGCCAGCTTCTGATACAATCTGGGCTGCCATTGAACCCGACGTCGGCAGTCACGGTGAGCCGTCTGCTCCGAGATGGGTTGGCTTGAATGTCACTGGCAAGCGCAGGATGCTGGTCCCCGCTCTGCTGCTCAGCGTGCTCTGTGACCTCGGACAAGAGATTTGGGGAATCGGAGACTCCTTTTCTTCTCGGTTGAGATAAAAAGAACAGTCCTGTCTGGAGGCTGGTTGGGTGGGGAATGGTGGGTGCCAAGCTAGAAAGTAGATAGAGAGATTCCTTTCTCTTCCCTGACCAGAATGACAGCCGTCCTGCCTCGGTCCCACTCTCCGGCTCTCCGCTGCCCATGTCTTCTTCAGGCACCCCACGCTTTCATGTGGCTCCCAAACTATGGAGGAGAGGGGAATGCAGGGAAAGCACGGTTTTAGGTTTAATTTGTATTATTCACATTTTCTCCATCAAATTTACCTTCTTTCTTAGAATTGAGAGTAAGTATTGGTTCCAAGCCAGAAGAGCCTTAAGGTTAGGCAATGAGAGGGCAGCTGGGTAGCTCGGTGGATTGAGACTCAGGCCTAGAGACGGGAGGTCCTGGGTTCAAATCTGGCCTCAGACACTTCCCAGCTGTGTGACCCTGGGCAAGTCACTTGACCCCCGCAGCCTAGCCCTTACCACTCTTCTGCCTTGGAGCCAATACACAGTATTGACTCCAAGATGAAAGGTGAGGGTTTTAAATTAAAAAAAAAAAAAAAAAAAGAGGATGGATGTGAGTTGCAGTGATGCTACAGATTCCTTCAGGATTTTTTTGAGGGGGAATTGTTGTGTGTTTGTCTAGAGTGGTGATTCCCAAAGTGGGCACCACCGCCCCCTGGTAGGTGCTGCAGCAATCCGGGGGGGGAGGGGTGATGGCCACAGGTGCATTTATCTTTCCTATTAATTGCTATTAACATTTAAAAAAATTAATTTCCAGGGGGCTAATTAATATTTTTTTCTGGAAAGGGGGCGGGAGGCCAAAAAAGTTTGGGAACCACTAGATAGAGTCCCCTACTTTACTGAGCTCCTGCAAGATGGGCTCTTGTCCATCCTTAGATCCCAAGTAACATCCAGCACCAATTCTTGTACAAAGCAGTCAGGCTGATGTCAGAGGGAGAAGGCTGGGCTTGGAGATAGGAGTCCGAGGGTTCAAATCCTGCCTTGGATACTTCCTATCTGTTCAATCCTTGGTAAATCACTTACCAAAGCCTCAGTTTCTTATCTAAAATATATCCTAAATCCGGTCTCAGACACTTCCCAGCTGGGTGACCCTGGGCAAGTCACTTGACCCCCATTGCCCACCCTGACCACTCTTCCACCAAGGAGCCAATACACAGAAATTAAGAGTTTAAAAAATAAAATAAAATAAAATAAAATAAAATATATCCTATTTATATGTCTTACCTCACCAAGTTATTTTGAAGAAAGTGCCTTGTAAATCCTAAAATATTTGAAAATGGAAGTTATGTCATAGGAAGGTCTGCATCATTGGCTGTAGAGTGAATCAATGAATGAATGAGGGAGTGAAGCAACCCTCCACCCCCTTTGTGGGACCATGAAAGGAGTTACCTGAAGAGTGAAAGGGCTGTTGGAATATCCTCATGATTGGAGATCGTTGGGCACAGAGTGTGTTTGCTTTCCATCATTTTTGCTATTTTCTAATATGAGATGATATAATATGACATGACATGATACTATAATATATTTAGTTCTGTCCTCAGTGCTGGGACTGTAAGTAGAGAAGGAACTCACATTCTAATAGAGGAGGCAGCCCATCGAGGAGAGCAAGAAGGAAAGGCACGGAGGTCCTTAGAGGCATCAGCAAAGAATGCCTCTCCTTTAATGCCATTTCCACCAATAAAATTGTACCCATTTCTGATGCTGAACACCAGAGTGGCAGCATCCAGGATTTCCATAGTAGGAACTAACTTTCTTTCTTTCTTCCTTTCTTCCTTTCTTCCTTTCTTTCTTTCTTTCTTTCTTTCTTTCTTTCT